>NC_091089.1:34090000-34157500 GCF_032405125.1 Capricornis sumatraensis
CATCCGGAGAGGGAGGGGAAAAAAGATCCTCTGTCTGAGTCTACATCTGGGCTGCAGGAAAAAAGTTTCTGTTGTGTGTTTTCGCGAAGAATAAATATGCAAAACCGTGCGGTGCTTCTTTTTTCCTTTCTTTGGAAGAAGAAAAAAAAAAAAAGTCTTCCCGAAGAGGGGGTGAGCAGCCTCTGCTCACTAGAAACGTGGCCCGGGGTCCCGGCCACGCCAGGGCCAGGACACAGCCGCCGCTGCCTCCCCGCCCGCGTCCCGCTCGGGTTCGCCTAGGCGCGCAGCCCGTGTAAACAATCGCGGGGAGACGGCCCGCGGGCGCGCGGGGCCCGGCCCCCGCTTCAGCCCCAGAGCACCCTTGTCGGCCGTTCAGAGAAAGTTGACCACCCCCGGGCCCCTGCTCGTCCGGCTGACTCCTTCGGTCTTTTGCTCGGCGTGATGGGGTCGAGCACTCCGTGGTCCCCGGTAGAGAGGGAAGTTTGCGGGTTGTGCGTGGAGGGGGGCGGATTTGGCGGGGGCCCGCACCGGCTGGCTGCAGCGGCGTGGTTGGGGGCGGGGGACACAGAAGTTATCGATCTGGTGGCTGTGGTGGAATGTGGCGAGGGGAGTCACGTGGCGGCCCCCTCCCCCTCCTTCTCTACCTTCCCGAGCCTCCTCCCCGGGAAACCGGGGGCGGCCGGCCGCTGGAAGCCGGGAGATCGGGCGCTCAGAGGCCGGAGTGTGGGGAGGGCGCGCGGCGGAGCGCGAGGACCGGAGGAGGTGCGGGCAGGCCAGGCGTGGAAACGGGCCGAGCGCACGGGGGGAGGCGACGGCTGTCGGCGACCGAGGGCCCCGCGACCCCAGAGGCGGAGGACAAAGGGCGGCTTGTGCGCCCGTGGGGTCCCGCCGAGGTCCGCGCGGCCCGGCCCCGCCCTCGGGTCCCCGGCGGCGGCGCAGCATCTTCTTCCTCCTCGGCGGCCCGGGCCCCCGGCGCCCAAGTCAGCCTTGTTTCTGCCGCCCGGGGCTCCCGACTCGGCCGCTGGTGGCGGAGGGGTGGGAGCCGCGCGTCCCACGCGCCCCCGGCCCTCGCCGATGTGTATTTATGAACTCGACGAACGGAGCCCTCACCGCACACACAAAGCCCTTTCTTCTCCGGGGAAGGGCCGGGGTGGGGGAGGGCCTCGGAGATCGGAACGGTTTCTCTCTTTCTCTCTCTCTCTCTCTCTCTTTTTTTTCTTGAAGCAGAGAAGTTTGAGTTTGAAAACGAGATGAATTCCTGGCGTGTGTCTTCACACAGTTTTTGTGGTCGTTTCCACTCACGTGGGCCACACATTTTCTGGGAAAACCTGGACCGAGGGCCTGAAAGATGCAGGCATGGGGGGTGAAAAAGCAAACGCCTGGGGCGTGCGCGGGTGTCAGGGTAACGGCGGACGACGCTCGCGTTGGGGGAACTTGCTGGGAGACGCTCAGCTTCCTTCGGAGTCACTCTGAGCCAAGTACCGGGGACGAACCTCTTCCTCGTCACTTGGAAAGAACTTTCCGAGTTTGAGAGGAGAGTTTGCTGTCAGCCCGGGTTTAAGAACTGCTGGAGGCTTCAGAAACCTCAGTGATCGGGAGGGGAGGCTTTTTATTTATTATTATTTTTTTAAGTTTATTGAAGTTTGCACGATCGGTAGTTTTGCTCATCTGCAGTTTCTGGGCAGTCGGCTCGCCTGCCTTTGGAGTGAATTCCGGGTGAAAGTTCTGTTGATTGTGGTGCATATGTTCCCCGGGCTTCCTAAAGAAGATTTATTTTCCTGCATGGAGGATTTTATGGGCGGTCAGTGAAGCTGTCAGTTGGCGGTATTCGCAAGGCAGTCTTTGACAAGTCGAATTGCAAAATAACTGGGACCGAGACCTGTGCAGTCCTTAAGTTAATAAGCAAAAGAAAAGAAAAATGGTAAGGAAAAATGAGTTAGAGGGCATTTTATTCTTTTGTTGAAATGTCATATCGCAAAAACATTCCCAGTATCTTCTCCATGAAGAAGCGGCATCTGTTTCAACTGCCAAGTTCTAAATAAAATATCTACATTAAAAACAAAGATTTAGCTTCCATTTTCTGTGTGGGCACGGAACACAGTGGCGTTCTCCTCTGTCAGCTGCTTGGGAGGCTCCCAGAAGAGGGAATGGCCTCAGGTGGGCTGGCTGAGCTTTGGGGTGAGAAGCTGAAGACAGGCATAAAAATAGGACAGTCCTCACTGAAGAGTGGGTTTGTTTTTCTTCAGGGTATGCATTTACCTGGAAAAACACACATTGAGATGAGCAATGTCAGATAAGCCATTGTGATATTAGTATCGAGTTTGGAGCAGTAGAATGGCTTTCTAGGTGGCTCCTGTTAAATACCTGGCCTTTTCTTCACTATTTTCCTTTCCCTGTGTCTTCCAGGAAGGGTCTCCATGTTTTCAAAATGTATTTGAGGAGTGTTCTGTTCATTAGATTGTCGGAAAGGTCACACACACTTGAATCATAGAAAAGCCAGGGAGGTATTATTATGACATATTCTGGCATAAGAATAAGCAATGAGCTACACTTTACTGTCAGTAGGCATAGAAAGACAGCTTTGATTTTAAGTTTCTTTTATGAAGAACTGATTAGTAGTTTTGCAACTAAGAGATAAAAATGGTGATTTTGTTAGCGGAGTGACAGTGTTTCAAAACCTTGCAGATTATACCAATTTGAAGGAGACAGTGGAAACCATGAAAATGTGATGTGCCCTTCTAAATAAAACATGAACTTCTGCATTCAGTCTCCAACTTGTCTCCATCCATACTATTTATTTAACAAACAAGGTTTAAAAGATATTCCTGATATGTCTGTCACTTCTGATATCACAATTTGAAACTACTATCTCAGGGGAGTAGTTTACATAAGGCAGGTACAAACATTAAAAAATGACAGTCAAGTTGAAAGTTTTTGTTTTCAACCAAATGCTTAATGGTAGTTTTTCTACCAAAAACTATTAATACTACCAAAAATTCTATTAATAGTTGAATTCATTTTGTGTATTCTCAGAAATTTAGTATTTCGAAAGACTGATTATGTTTACTTTAAAATTATACAGGCATTTTTTATTTGCAGCAAACTTGTGTCATTGTCCTAATAACCCAACTCCTGGGAGAGGGTACCAGGTTTCTGGCTGCAGGGGAGCATACCCTGCTGGGTCTCCTTACCTCCTCCAAAGTGCATTAAAACTTGTACACCAAAAATATTCATTTTTCTATTTGTGAAAACTGTGAACTGTATTTTGAAACATGAAACTCTTTGATCCCTTCTGCCTCTCAAAGCCCTAGCATCAAAATTCTCTCAGTCCACACACAAAGTCAAGAAACTTATTCTGTCCTTATGCTACGAATCTTCAGAATAACCCTTTCTGTCTAATGACACAGAGTCTCAAAGCCAGTATGTAGAGGCATGGATGGTCAGGCAATGAAATGAGTCACCCTCTACCCCATTTGTATTAGCTGGATATTTATCTCCATTCCTGAGAGTAGATATGAGATGTGAGTAGATTACCTGCCTGAAAATAATTCTGCTGTCAGCTTTTCTAACATAGCAAATCAGTGGCATCAAATTGGTCAATTGTGACCTATTTCTATTTTTCCTTGATGGCTCTTTAGTCTGTTTCTTGTGGTGCTTCTCTGATGGAAGTTTCTCAAGCCTTTTACCTGCTAAAAACATTGTTTTTTGGAAATTTACTCCAAAAAAGCACTCATGAGAAGGAAAAAGTGGTCTACTTCGTCAAGGTGTGAGATATTCAGTAACAGCCAAGTTATAAAGCTGGGTGGGAGAGAGGGGAGCACTTAGACATTTAAATGGCCAAGTTAAACACAAAGCACAATTAGGATATCTGGACCCTCAGGTGTTCATAAACCCATACCAGGGGTCTCTAGAGAGAAATGGTGGGAACCAGGCAGAAAGACAGCCCCAAAATGCCTTGTTTAACTTGGCTGTCACAGTAGCTAACCCTTTGTAACTTGGCACATTTCGAAGTTATCACACTTAGAATTGACCTTTTTCCTTTTTCCCATTTACCTTCTTTTGTACTTACAAAGTGGCTCTTTTTTTCTTTTAAGGAGAAGTAATTTATTTAGAAATATAATGAGGTGGCAAAAATTCGGTTCGCAATTTAAAGAAGAAATGTAAACTATAGAATTTGAAAGAAAAGGCGATGGGTTTTAAATCCATAACCTTTTGAAAGTCAGAAAACCTATCTATTAGGCTGTATTCTCTGGTGGAAAAGCTCTTGAAACTGTAGGTGTTAAAAGAGCCACTGCAGGGAGCTTGTACTACCTCCTAAATTTAATAGAAACATTAAACTCTCCAGTCCTTATTTAAACACATTTATTTTCAAAGTCAAAAATACATTTTCTTACAGGTAGACAGGTGAAGTATAACTAAAAACAAAAGAAAGTGATTCTCTTATGCACTGTATGTTCTATTTCTTTTCTAAAAAAATCTTTATCACCAGAGATTCAGTTTTGGTTTTGGAGATGATGCCATAGTAAGAAAAAAAGACTTAAAGCCTGCAATATAGATTTTTGCTCAGAACTATTTTTAAACAAATGAAGCATGACTCCCTTTTTTAATAACTAGATTTAACCTAAGGTAAGTTTTTTTTAATATTTAGGAAAGATATATATATATATGTTCCTTTCCATAATTGTGAGGGCAAATTACTAATTCTGCAGCACACAGCTACATGTGCATTTACTTTTGATGCGAAAAAGCCTGGTTATTGGAAACTCTTCAGAAGCTGAGTGCTTGCACCCTGTTCCAACAGTTGCAGTTGGACTTTTCTGCATCTATCAAGCAGGCACTGTTCCTTCCCTCTTCCACCTCTAAATTATACTGACTAGATGTTGAAGTTGTTAAATTGATTATAGTCCAATCAGTAGACAATCTGACATAAACAAAAACAGCAATTACTGTTGGCACACATCCCATGAGTGCTAGTCAAACTTGCAGAACTGATGGTCCAATGAGTGTTTTCTAAAATGCTAGTTTCACAATTTCAGCAGTTCTGGCAGCATCTTCTTAAAGGGAGGGGACAAAAATTCATAAGATTCCACTTGGCCTTAAAAACAAAAACATCTGTTTGATGCGTGAGTGGATTGTTGGCTTATATTCATCCAGTCCAAAAAGGGAGAAACATAGGATATGGAACATAAAAGCATACATGTAAAAATGAAATTACAAAGGGATTCGAGATTAGCAGCTTTTTATAAAGCAAGCTGTTAATAATTTTTCTCTTTTGTTTTGCCAGAGTATTTCCATATCCCTTAAAATCCATTGTAGTTATTGACAGCAGTGATGCCTAATAGTGATGACAGAATTTTTCAACTTTTTGCTTCCAGTAATTATACTTAGTTTTTTCTGCTTGCGTGTTTGGGTCATTGCAAGTCTTATAGCATATTTGTAGAGTATTTCTTTTCATTTTATAGGAACACTTTGGCTCCCTTTCTTTTAGAGGAAATCTGTTTTTGAGCATTGGCTTATCAGGTAAATTCTAGTGAAATACTTGTTGACACACATCGAAACATCAAAATACTTGCTTGAGTTTTCATTTTGATGTAAAACCAGGCAATCAGGAGAAAGAGGTTTTGACAGTAGAAAAAAGCAATTCTACCAAGATCAATTAAGAATTTTATGAAAGATCTGGTTTTTCTATTACTGTGCTTTATTAATTCATCTGACAGAATTCACATTGCTGGTTTAATGTCACATTCTCTTGCCATAGAATACATTCCTTATGGCTGGATTTAATGGATACCATGTTGAACTTTTATTTTTTAGAGAAAATGATTTTGAGACTTGCAACACTTGAAATATATTTTAGAAGCCTCATGGATTGTTTAAAATGTAAATATTGTCATTAAGTAATATGTTGTAGAATGCTCTTGTATTGAATGAGATTTTGATACAAAGGCTGATATTCTGGCTAAGAATTTTCCCAGATGTATTTAATTTTTTTCTCCATTGACTCCTGTTGTGCTGTCAAAGGTTAAAGTTAGTTCTGTGAGGGGTGGAGGGGGGTAAGGGTGGGGAGGGGGGAATGCACGCAAGTTTCTAATCCAATTTCAATTAAATCTGAAATATGTTCCTGTTTTTTGTTTGGGGATTACATGGTACACTAGCTGGGATTGCATATACCTTGTTTGCTATAATGAAAGTGTACTTGTCTGATTTAAAATATGCTCTGCAACAATGTTATTACAAAGCAATTAAAACTTAAACATTAAAGTTAACATTAGTAAATTTAAATAGCTCTGTTATAGTATTAATCAAATAGTGTAAAGAAAGCTTTTAAATGGTTTAAATAATTATGCAACTCTTGGCATAAAAGCCTGACACAAGATAAATCTTTGAAAACTAAGTAGAGTCGTGGCTTTTTTTTTTTTTAAACTTTAATTTTAGGCAGCTTGAGCTTTTAGCATGCATCACACTCCACCTCTAGTATAAGTAATTATGCCAGTTTAGTAATTATTAGAGATGAAAGAAATTCAGTAAGATATGAATTCTTTAAAACTTCAGTAGCTTCAGTTTTAGCGGGGATAATGATCAAGCAGCAGTCATCTGGCTGTCTGGGGACCCTGCCACAGCTACAGGCACTGAGCTGATCTTGGGGGTATGATCGTAATGGAAGCACACACTACAGTTGGCATTTCTACTCTCAATGCCTGATTGCAGAGGTTTATAATTTGCTCATTAAAAAAAAATCCAGATTCAAATATGACTGTATAGAAATTCCGCTTTCTTGGAAGACTGAAAAACAAAAGGATAAATGCATACCTTTAAAAATTATTATTGTTGGACACCATATATTTTAATTTTATGGGATAGTAAATACTTTGAAAAATTCTGAAATGAAAAATATATATGTAAATTTGTCAACTGTATGATGTGTTGAACACGTGTTGAGCATTTAAAGTCCTGCTTTCAAACAAAGGTGATTTGGTTTGGAAAACATATACTGTTCATGCAAAAGCATAGCTGTCTCCCACTGAATATGGTCCAGTGATGGACATTCAGAATATTCATTTTCCTAATTCTGCAGGAGTTATGTTTTGTTATTTGCTTTCAACAACATTTTTATATATGTGAAATTAAATGGTTTCAGTTATCACAACTCAATAGGAAATAGACACACACACAAACATACTCTGATGTTATATTTAAAATACAGTTTGGTCAGCAAATTCATATGTATTAATCACTTTTTAAGGAAAAAAAAATGGATTGAATTGGATTTGGCCTAATAAAAATTGGCATCATTGTAAAGAATAGAGTTTCTTTTTAGGAATTAAAGTCAGGGTACCATTGAAATTAATTATTTCACTGAAGTTATTTCTCCTCTCTTTCTCAAGGTTGGCTTTTCCCCAAATTTCTTGTCCCATCAGTGCATTATGATGGAAAGTTATTTACCTGACTAGAATGAAGGTGATAAGGGTTCTCGTTCTCAAGCATAGACAGCCCCATATATTCATATAGAATACAATTGTGAAAACCCGTGAGGAGCTGAAGGGTCCATAAGTTGAATGATAAATTTCGGTACTATAGCGGGTGCTGTGACCGGGACTCTAAAAAATTACAACTTTTAAAACAATATATTGACTTTTAGAAACAAATTCTAGTATTTCAGGCATGTTCCTTAATACTATTCTTTTCTTTCACAATAGAACCAGATCAGGTCTAGTATATGTGTGAATGCATATATGTGTGTGTGTGTGTGTGTGCGCGCGCACTCAGTTGTGTCTGATTCTTTGCAACCCCATGGGCTGTACCCCGCCAGACCCCTCTGTTCATGGAATTTTCCAGGCAAGCATACTGAAGTGGGTTGCACTCCAAGGGATCTTCTCAACCCAGGGGTCAAACCTGAGCCTCCTATGTCTCCTACACTGGCAGGCAGATTCTTTGCCACTGCGCCACCTGGGAAGCCTGTGTGAATATGACTAAACAGTAATTGCTTTCAGCACTTCTATTGATTTAGTGTGTCTCAATTGTTAGAAGTTTATTAGGCATACCCTTTCTGTCAGTAGTATTCACAATTTAGTCTTTTCCTATTTTTTATACATTTTTAAAAAGGCAATTAAGTATTCACAAACATCACTCTACCTATCGAGTATCAGTAAAGCTGAGAGAGAACTATTGGTTGGGAAGGTGATGCCATCATGAGTTTGAGTGAATGTTTTGTTCATTAACTGATGTACAGAGTCTGAAATTGCCATGTGGAGGCTGGTTTGGGGCTGTCAGTGTGCAAAAGGAAAAGTTAGATGCACTTTTTTGCGGCCATTAGGCAGGAGTGAAAAAGAACTGTGGACTCAAGGGAATGCATACTAATTCCTGGAAAGAGTTGAGAATAAAAACAGAAACAATTAGCTATGGTCATAAGTATTGTGACTTGGATATTAGTGTACTTGTAAGGAGATGGCTGTGCAGTGGAGATGGCTCACAGAGGGTGAGCTCTTATTTGCTGTCTGCGCTTTTTGGCAAGTCACTTACCCTCTGTTCTCCAGGTTCAGATTTCTTCTCTGTAGACCAAAGGGGCTCATTTAATGATTCAACAAGCTCTTTTTTGTTTGTTTTTTTCTAGTGCTCATTTGTCCATGCACACTGCTGGTTCCAGATATTCAGTTGTGAACTAGACATAAGCTTGGCTCTTATGAAGGATTATAGTCTAGAAAATTGGATGAGGTTTTAAATACTTTCCATTGCTTTTTACTTTAGGAGAAGGCCACCATGCAGGTGGTGGGAGATATGTGTATTTGGTATATACTCTTTTTTAGCATGTATGGTATTCACTTTTCAGCAAGTTGGGTCAGTTTAAAAAGTTAGATAAAATGATCTTCAAAAACATTTTTGGCACTAAAAGTTTGGTGAGTTATCCTTTTTGAGAAAAGTAAGCTTTGTTTTCTCTTATGATTAAGAGTTAGATATACTCACTTAAATTGAAACCACTAAATATATAGAATATTTGTTTCCAACTCTTTTTGGATTTTTCAAAATCTTTTAGCCCTCCTAAAAGATCTAGGTAATTGTTTCTAATAATAATCTAGATAATGTTTCCAGAAGTTAATAGTGAGATACTGAAGGCAATTTTGTAAAATTTTCTGAGAATTTGTGGCATTCTTGAAATAATTGGAGGCTCTTGGAGAAAGTGTGTATTATTCAAAAACAGTGAAACAAAGCCTCAGTTAGGAGTCCCTGCTCTACAAAATTGAGGTGAAACAAGTCAAGAGGAATTCATTCCATTAAATATTCAGGAATAGAACACTAAAGAATGAAACAAGTTGGTATTGAAATGTCCACAATGCAGGTTTAATTATTTTTCTTCAGGGAAACAGGTGAATGCCTTGAAATAAACTTTTACAGAGTCATAGATCTTAAGCATAGGACAATTTAGGGATAATGATAGTGGATATCTTGATGGGCTTCATGTTCATAGATGTGAGTGCACAATCAGTGGTGATGGGGGGAGTGTAACTGACCGGAGAAAAGGACGATTCATAGGAAACCCCTTTTGCCTCCTCCAAAATCACATAGGTCATTTATGTAAGTATTGCATCATTATACCAAATTTTTAATCTTCAATATAAAACCATTACAAGATAATAACACCATTTTATAGCTCCTGTTAAATGTTTTTTATATTTGCTGATTTGCATATTTTGAAATCCAATATGAGTGCCATGGGCTGGCCCACCCTGGGATGGCTTCCCAGCTCTGTCTTTGCCTCTGGGTCCCTCAGGCCAAGATGGGGTCAGTCAGGTGCCTGACTTGTCCTAAGTGCTCAGTAAATGTCCGTGGAACCAAAATCATTTATTATTTTTTTAACCAAAGAAATGTGTTGATGACTTCTGAGTTCCCTTCTCTAACATCATAGAATTCTCATATTGAGAAATTGTAATTCTTGCAAGTTGATCAATAATTCATATTAATGGGGCAGGCATGCTTTTAAAATTGTGAACTTGATTGAGTTGTAGCTGATGGAAAAAAAATCAAACAGCAGAGGTTAGATGGTCTTAACTTCTCACTATGATTTCTTGTCCAGACTCTGTTTAAGGAACTAACATAGAAAGACACATATGTTACACACTTAACCATTCTCAGGGCCTTTATAAGGAAGCTGACTGGGTTCAAACTCGGTTCAAATTCTGCAATTTCCATAGAGCAGTTTGCAGGGTCTAGAGAAGAACCTTGGGCCAGTGACCAGTTCACCGCACTAGGGGTTTGTCATATCTTACTTGGAGCAGCCCTAATAGCAGCAGCTTCTTTGGTCTAGAATTGGTGTGTCCGTGTAGGTGAGTGACCAGCTCTATGTTTGCCTGGCTCTCACGTGGATTTTTGCAGTGGGAATAGCTGTGAACCTGCAGCTGTACAAGGTCAAAGTGTGTTGCTTTAAAGATAGCATTTTAATTTAGTTTGACTTACGCTGGTTCCTCATCTTCAATTCATGTCCATCCACTTGCCCAAATGCTAGTACCATTTTCATAAAGCAACATTTCCCAAACCTTTAATGATTTTCCTAGCTTCTTTCCTCTAGGCTTAGATTGTGGATTCTCAGGTTGGTTTTGTACCATGATAAGGGTTTGTATATTGTTTTCATTTTCTTAAGGTTGATCTTACATCTTCTGTGGGGCTTTTTCTGACCTGCCGGAGTTAAAATGCCTCCTCTCTTTATCATCTCTTCCATGGCTCATGTACTGTAGAAACTATGACACTAACTTGGTTTTCTGGTTTGTTGATAAGCCCTTTGAGAGCAGCGTTCAGTGTTTTATTCTCTTTGAATCCCCATATCCTAAAACTAGATAGTAAGCAAATAAACTTACAAAGGCGTTCATGCGCTCATGTGTTTAATAAACAAATACTTACTGCACATTCATCATTTTCCAGTCCTAGAGTGCTAGGAGTTGGGGATGCTGTGAAGGAGATAGACAGGGTCTGTGTTCTTGTGAAGCCACAGTCAAGCAATGGAAACACATTAAATATACGATTCAACAGATACTAGTAATTTATAATTAGGTGGAGGGAAAGCCCTGGGTGTTATGCAAACATTTCAGAAAGATATGAGTGAGGTCAGGAAAGGATCCTGAAGGAAGCACTTTCAAACCAAATCTGAGGTTTAATGTGTTTTTAAATCCAAACTATTGAGCATGCTCATGATTCTATGGGAATTCTTACTGAGCACCAGTTATGTGTCAGGTGCTAAGGAACAAGTCAGACCCAGTTGTTCGTGGTTTTCACAGAGCTAACAGTCTATGAAGACATGTTAAGATGACTCTGTGTCCCTCTTAGAATAGAATAGAATTTAATTACTTAACTGTGTCCAGTTGAGTAACTTTCCATCCCTATGAACTGTAGCCCACCAGGCTTCTCTGTCCATGGAATTCTCCAGGCAAGAATACTAGAGGGTAGCCATTCCCTTCTCCAGGGGATCTTTCCAACCCAGGGATCGAACCCAGGTCACCTTCATTACAGGGAGATTCTTTACTTTCGGAGCCCATGTGTCCCTCTTAAGGTTGTGTAACTCCAAACTATACTTAGTTTTGTAACCGTATACTTGCAATTTATACAGATGGTATCTGTTATATTATTTGCACATGACTAGCTTATATACAAGTTCTGGCCATCCTTTGTATATGGGCTGGTTTTTCCACTTTATGTAAACTCTATTCATTGAGTTTTTCATCACTTAGATCTATTTATTCTTCCAAATATCTGGATTTCTTATAATTCTTAAAATGCTGTTTAAAAATGGTATGTTGTTGTTGTTCAGTTGCTATGTTTGACTCTTTGTGACCCCATGGACTGCAACACGCCAGGTTCCCTGTCCTTCACTTTCTCCTGGAGTTTCCTCAGACTCATGTCCATTGAGTCAGTGATGCTATACAACCATTTCATCCTTTGCCGCCCCCTTCTCCTTTTGCATTCAGTCTTTCCCAGAGTCAGTGTCTTTTCCAATGAGTCGGCTCTTCACATCAGGTGGCTAAAGTATTAGAGCTTCAGCTTTGGCATCAGTCCTTCCAGTGAATATTCAGGGTTGATTTCCTTTAGGAATGATTGGTTTGATCTCCTTGCTACCCAAGGGACTCTAAAGAGTCTTCTCTAGCACCACAGTTCAAAAGTATCAATTCTTCAACACTCAGCCTTCTTTATGGGATAAACTCATTCATTTGGCATCATTAGACAATTTAAAATTCTTTTCTCCATTTCACCTCGATATATACGAATCATGTAATATATTTCTGCTTATGATCTTTGCAAATTCTTAGCACAATTTCCACATCAAGGAACTTGGTAAATATTAGAATATGACAATGCATCCATCAACAATTCATGAGTATATTCTTGATTAAAAAATTACATAGAAAAACTGTAGAAAGATGATAGAAACCAGTAATCTACCTATCAACATTTTTTTTTTACTTTCAGTGCACATTTTTTTGACAGTTCTGTTGTCTCTATTCACGGTGGTATTATTCATGAATTCCCAACAGACAGTCTGTGAGAGAATGTTTGAATCTGCGTATATCCAACCCTTATCGCCATCCACATAATTCTCCAAGCCAGGATGTAGTGAGAGGCCTCTATACCCTGGACAGGCTAATAGAGTCCCCCACCCCCAAGCTGTCTGGAAATAGAGCATTCCTATGAAACCTTTTGTATAGGGTCTGGTGTATAGCGAAGAAGCAATTACCTTAGGACACATCTTGCTAACAGATGCACAAAATAAATCGAGATAAAGCACAGATGCTCACAGACACAGTTCAAAGCTCTGGCGGCCTGATGCAGAGATGCCCAGTGTAGTTCCTGGGAATGGAGTGTGGTGGTGCCACTCTTGCTCTGGGAGTGTGCACTGCCTTTATAACAGCTGGACTCGCTGCAAAACAAATGTGCTGAATGCTATTTTTCCACTGCACCTTCTTTTCTAAAATCAAAAATCCTCTTTGGATTTCTTTCAGTTGAAGAAAGCAGGTACCTGTGTAGATCTTTCGTAAAATCCAAGTGGCAGAAAGTGAGCTTTCGAAAAGCCAGAGATATTGGTGATGTGTTGCCCCTTAATGCAGCTCACTAAGACTTCTTGAAATATCTGTCCCCCTGTTATTTAGAGAGGAGGAGGATTTTAATGATAATGACCTTTGGCAGTGAAGTGAACCGTTCTTAGATGGCAGTGCATTTATGTGGGTATCTTGGATACCTTTTATTCCCAAACGAAAGGTGGTACTCTCTGTGTTGTCCTCCCTAAGTGCACTTCCTAAAAATTTCTCCATGTCAACACTTAGCACCTTTGTTCTAACAGCTCTATCCATTGTATGGTGTTCTGTCATTTAAAGATTGAAGGCAGGAGGAGAAGGGGAGGACAGAGGATAAATTGGTTGGATGGCATCACTGACTCAATGGACATGAGTTTGAGTAAGCTCTGGGAGTTGGTGATGGACAAGGAACCCTGGTGTGCTGCAGTCCATGGGGTTGCAAAGAGTCAGATACGACTGAGCAACTGAACTGAATTTATTTATTGTACTATTTACAAATGTTGCTTCAATGAGCATACACCCATCCTTGCTAACATGTGTGATTATGTACATGGTATAAATTCCTAAAAATGGAATTGCTGGATAGAGAGAACACACATTTAACATTTTGATAGATCTTGCAAATGTGCCCTCCACAGAGGTAACACCAGTTCACACTGCTGTAAGCAGCAGGATTAGAGACTGCCTATGTTTAAATACTTTATCTTTACTGATGTGGCTAGTGAAATAAACAAACTGGTATTTCATTGACATTTTAATGAACATTTCTATAATTATAAACATTTTTTCATATGTTTATATACCATTTATTTATTTTTCTGTGAATTGCCTTTTTATTTCCTTTGCCCTTTTATCTTTTCATTTGAAAAAGCAGCTTATATTAATAAGAAAATTAGTCCTTTTTTCTGATATACATGCTGCAAATAATTTCCCTAGTTTGGCTTTTGACTTTGTGGGTGGGTAATTATTTTTTCTTTTGCCCTAGATAAATTTAAATATTTTAATTTTCAGTTTTTTCAGGTTTTTCCTTGTAACTCATAGAGATTGTGTGTGACATAGGAAGGTTTTTTCTTTTTCCTGATCATTTATTTAGTTTCATCTTCTTATTACACTTATCAGAGCCTGTCTGCCCCTCTTCACCCTTCTGGATCCAGCACCTAAGCATATTTTTTGGAAATAAAATAGATGCTTGGGCTTCCCTGGTGGCTCAGAGGTTAAAGCGTCTGCCTGCAATGTGGGAGACCTGGGTTAGATCCCTGGGTTGGGAAGATCCCCTGGAGAAGGAAATGGCAACCCGCTCCAATATTCTTGCCTGGAGAATCCCATGGATGGAGGAGCCTGGTGGGCTGCAGTCCACGGGGTCGCAAAGAGTCGGACACGACTGAGCAACTTCACTTTCACTAGCCAACATTTAATAATGGGTCAATAAAGTATGGTGGTTAAGAGCAGGAGTGTTAAGTCAGACTCCCTGAGTTGAAATTTCAATCTTGTTTACCCTGTGCAAATTATGAAATAACATGAAACTACAGTTTCTGTGTTTGTAAGTGAGGGATTGTGTGTGCGTGCTCAATCACTTTAAACGCCTGCGACTCTTTGCAACTCATTGCAACTCATGGTCCCACCAGCTTCCTCTGTCCGTGGGATTTTCAAGGCGAGAATACTGGAGTGGGTTGTCATGCTCTCCTCCAGGGGATCTTCCCGACCCATGGATCAAATCCATGTCTCCTGTACTGCAGGCAGATTCTTTACCGCTGAGCTACCCGGGAAGCCCCAAGTGAGGGTATTACATAGGGTTGTTGTGAGAATTCAGTTAATCCATGTAAGCTCTTAGAATAGTCTCTGTCAGATAAGAAATACCTAGTTCATGTTTCTTATTCTTATTCTCAAAGGTCTTCTTGCTTTGGGGGGAAACCCTTGATCCTATGGGTACATGTCTTTTCTTTGGATTTCCAGGTACCTGTCTGGCTGGACACAGTTTTCAGAGACCTGACTTGGGTGGGTCCGTTGTGGATGTCTTTGTTGGATTCAGTCGTCCATGACGCGTCCTTTCCCATCGGCCAAAGCAGCTCTTGATTCCAAGCTCCACTTTGTTCTGCCAGTGTAGAGAGAGTTCTCAAGGAAAAATTCCTGCAGAAATTCCAATTAAAAGATAATGGAAACGTAAAGTGGAGCTAATTAATTTTAGAGCCTCTGCCATCTTCTCGGTACATCAGGCCTTTGTCTTTGTGGTTCTTTGCGAAAGGGCCAATGCTAAATGCTCATTTGCAAAGGTAGGCTAATTGTTCTTGGGAGAGGAGCTAAAGACAAATAATTCACATATCATTATGAAGGTTTAATCATAGTAGATTTATTAATAATCCTTAAATTAAAAAGGTAAATCTGGGCTTGGGTTTGCAAAGGAATTAGTTGAACAAGGGGATGATTTTCTGTATCACCGTACTGCTGCTACTGCTAAGTCACGTCAGTCGTGTCCGACTCTGTGTGATCCTGTAGACGGCAGCCTGCCAGGCTCCCCCATCCCTGGGATTCTCCAGGCAAGAACACTGGAGTGGGTTGCCATTTCCTTCTCCAATGAATGAAAGTGAAATGTGAAAGGGAAGTCTCTCAGTCGTGTCCGACTCTTCGCGACCCGATGGACTACAGCCCACCAGGCTCCTCTGTCCATGGGATTTTTCAGGCAAGAGTACTGGAGTGGGGTGCCATCGCCTTCTCTGCTGTATCTCCATACCTATCAGTAAATTGATCTAGAAGCATCTTCTTCTGGGCTTCAGCTGTGTTGTCTAGGAGCAGAATGAGTAGGGGATGTGAAGACGGAATGTCCCTGCTGTCTGGATGTTACCTACCAGTCTGTGTCTGGCTGTGTCTAGCTGCTGCTTTAATTTTATGGGAAACCTTATTTGGGAGCGATTGTCTGAGTTTTCTTTCCTCTTCATTTCTTCCCCATTCTTTGCTGCAGTAAGTCCTAATGGTTCATTTTGCTTTCTTTTTATTTCCCCTTGCCTTTCCTTGCTCATTGAGTCGCCAGCCCTCTCTGTGCTTAGTTCATGAAATCACCCAGTTCCCACTCCCAGATTGCTGGGCTTCAACTGTCCCTTTGGGCTTTAGAAACCCAGCCTGTGCTTTGCCCGCTGGTTGACCTCAGCACTCATTTGTCTGATACTCTGGGTAGACACGACCATGTCTTTTTATTTTAACTAAATGATAACTGTCATAAAGTTGTCTTTCTGTACAGACAGAGCCAAAAACCTTAATACATCTGATCAGACGACTTTCAAATATCCATTTATACTTTTTTTTCCTTCAACCTTAGTGTTAAATGAAGTGAAAGAAATAGTAATTGAAAATCGGGGTGGAGAGAGTCAAGAGGATTGTGCGAGGCCGCTTTTAATGAGTGGAATATCCTTAAATGATAGTAAGTGATGAAAGAAGTTCCACTTCAAGATAATTTAAAATAGATATTCTAGGAGACACTTTTGAAAGGGCTGGGGTGGCTGTTCAGTTTCCTGATAGGTCGGCATTGTCTGGGGCCGGAGGTCTTGTTAGAGACGAGTTTAGAGCCTGGGAGATGCAGTGGTCCAGGCGGGGCAAGGATGCTGGATTTTCCCCGATGTCTCCAAGACTGGAGGAGCCTCTGTGCCCCATCCCAATCACACCACGGCTTTGTGACAGAACAGGAAGGTGTCTTAGTCTCTTGACTTCTGATTCTAGGAATGGCCTCTCATGGCTGTACATATTCTAGACTGTGGATGCTAAAGTGACTTTTCCCATCCTTCTCAGCTGCTTAACACAAGCCAGAGTTGGGCCCCCCTGCCCTGAGAATCGCCTTCCTTAGTCTAGTGTTAGCTGTCAAGGTCTCAGACTTGTGTGGTCTACGCACCACCAGTGTGTCCCAGTGAGTTCATCTGAGGGATGCCATGCCTGATCACTTGTGTTTGAATTCTGCATGTTATGAAACCTCTAAGCCTCCTTTTGGGCTTCCCTGGTAGCTCAGATGGTAAAGAATCTGCCTGCAACACAGTATACACAGGGGATGCGGGTTCAGTCCCTGGGTCAGGAAGATCCCCTGGAGAAAGAAATTGCTACCCACTCCAGTATTCTTACCTGGAGAATTCCATGGACAGAGGAGCCTGTTGGGCTACAGTCCATGGGGTTGCAAAGAGTTGGACATGACTGAGCAACTAACATCGGCCACCACAGTCCCTTTGGTGTTCTCTTTTACTTTAAGCATTTTGATCTTAGTTCCTTCTACTATTTCACCCCACCTCCCACAAGTTACTTCTACAAGGAAAAAAAAAAAAGATATTAGACAGTTACACCTGGGAGAGAATTGAAAGCAGTGGATACCTAACAAATCCTTAATTATGTGATAAAGGCTTTATTGTTGTTCAGTTGCTCAGTAGTTTCACGGCTTTAGCTTCTGATAAAAAAAAAAAAATCGCATGCCTCAGAAAGCTGATCTGGGAGATATTTTTGAGGAAGTGGGCATGGGGTGCTCAAGTGAGGGGTCCAGGAGTGTTTTCCCATCGCTGGTGAAATCTCAGCAGAAATACCCCTTTGTAGAGGTTCAGTGGCCTTTGAAAGGCATTCTTCTGGACGCTCTACCTCAAAGGCGAAGGTGGAGCCCTCCCCCAGTCTGGGTGACAGGAGACAGTGAGTGACGGCAGTGCCTGCACAGTTAGAGCAGTGCCTCTGACTTTGGGCTGAACAGCTTCCTGTAATGTCATACTGGATGTTGTTATTTAGCTGCTACATTGTGTCTGACTCTGCAACCCCCTGGACTGTAGCCTGCCAGGCTCCTCTGTCCATGGAATTCTCCAGGCAAGAGTACTGGAGTGGGTTGCCGTTTCCTCCTCCAGGGGATCTTCCCGACCCCGGGATGGAACTCTTGTCTCCTGTGTTGGCAGGCGGATTCTTTACCACTGAGCCACCAGGGAAGCCCCAATGTCACATTAGCTGTTTTCAATCCACTGTGCGGAAAAGCTAGGGGAAAAAGAAATTCATATTTCCCACTGGCAGGTTACCATCCTAAAGCAGTGTCTGTGTTCTCCCATTTGAAATATGCCACTTTTTCATGCAAATTTTCTTTGTTTTTGTGACAAGATGGACACACGTGTTGGGGATGCACTGTGCTGGGAGCTGGTGGGACATTGATGCCATCTGTGGAGGGAACTGGGCACGACCCATTACCATCCCTGAAGAAATGATGCCAGTTGTGATGTCTTAGAGATGATGTTTTAGAGATGGCACGTATTTAAAAAAACGTTGGTTAAATATAAACTTTCAAAATTGCAAGCAGCAAGTAGTAGAATTGACAAGATTAGTGCTTAGTGTTCTTATTATTCTTTTAAGAAAATAGGGTGCGCTCTCCTGGCTCACCATCTGAGAGCATGTTCCTTTTCTAGTGAAATCTATTTATTAATATATTTATATATATATGTGTGTGTGTGTATTCTGCTTATTAAAGCGTATTGTAAAAAAAAATGATTAACTGTGGGTATTTATCAGCCATTCTGCCCTATGTTTGATTGATTTAGTTGATTTTACTTTATGCATATTTGGGGATTGTCTGATGATAAATCATCGTTTGAAATATGTCTCTATATATGTATATATGTATATATATTTATTTCTTGACAAATCAGGATTGAAACAATGTAAGTGGGAATGTATTTCCACAAGCGACTATTAATTTATAGTTACTAAGATAATGGCATACACGTTCACTTTCAGTTCTATCTGGGTAGCTCTGTAAATTGTGTATTGATTATGCTAATGACACTGGTGTCTTTATTACTTGTCTGCAGATCCATGCAGATGGAATGCACATTTGGCAAGGTTGTCATTCTGTAAGAAAAGGTACATTATTAAAATCTGCTTTTTGGAGAGATTGCATTAGAACTAAAGAAAAACATTGATTAAACTCATAGGGAAATATAAGTAGTTGTGTTGTAGGAAATAAAAAGTACAGTTAAAAAGTTTTTTAAAAGGATGCTCATTTATTTCCTTTGTTTCAAATTCCTTAAGGAAAGTGTTTCAGAAATGGTACTTAATCAATAATGATCTATTTTTATAGTTTATTTTTGGTTATGTGGCTTTTTTGGTTTTGTTTTGTTTATCAGGCTGAAGGAAATTTAGACATTTAGGTTTGCCTATATTTTTAAATTTATTAGCCCAACTAGAGGGGAACAAAATGAATTTCTCTTTTTCCAGTTGCACATAAATTTTCTTGTATTTTGTAATAGCTCATAAGCCATAAATCACAGCCTCACTTTTTGCTGTGATCTTTCATTGTACAAACATGTACCTTATTTTATAGGGTCTTTCTCTTTCCTTCTTTCTTTGTTGCTGAGCTATTAAGTTACCGAAGAAGTTCTTTAGAAACTGCTTTCTTATCTTCCTGAATGGGATCATTTCTTAGAAATGTGGGCTGTCCACTTACTTCTGTGCCAGCTTGAAAGGAAAGAGAAAATCTTTTAAAATGTTTTTTTAAAATCATTTTCCACTCTATATTTTAATGACAGTTTGATCCCCAGTTTGTTTGAGAACCAGTTGGCCCTTCAGAAGGAGAAAAAGGAAAAAAAAAAAAAGCAAGATGTTTCATGTTCCTGGGTGATATGTTTCCATTTAGTGGAACAATAATGCCCCAAATGTTGTGTTTAACTCACAACCTTTAGACAAAACCGACTTTCCCTGTCTTTCAAATATATCATTGCAATTAAGAAGAGGAACTTCCTCAATTAAAACAAAAGTGAAAGCAAAGTAACTAATAAAGAGAAAGGAGTGGTAATATTGAATTGATTTTTGTGAATGAGATTGGAGTTTATCATCTCAAAATTTAGAGATGAGTGTTGTTACATTGCAGCAAACTAATGTTTCTTGTTCAAAACAAAACTTTCTCCTGAAGCTAGTGTGCTTCAGTAATTGTTGAGATAGTTTACTTTAAGTGTCCAATTAAGAAATATTGCTACAATTGGATTGGCATTAGAGAAAACAGCTGAAGTCATAAGAACAGTTGGGAGAAATATCAGAAAATATGATGTCTGGAATATAAAGGTTTTCTTTTCAGATTTTCTTTGCCTGGGTGGAGTAATACTTCCTCGCTATGCTATTAATCCTATACCTGAGGCTTACTGATGGATGACATTTAAAGAAAAAATAAGTAGACTCTTCCCCAAATATCCAGATGTCTGAATCCTAGGTTCACAAACATGTTTCATTTATTGTTGTAGTTGCCCTAAGAAGCATTTTTCAGGATACCTGGTCATTATGTGCTAAAAACTACACATAAGTGTTTTTAAGTAATTTGTTTTCCTCCAGAGTAGATTTTTAGCAGTTTTAAAATCACTTGGCTGTAGAAAATTAGACCAGTGTATCTGGATATTAACAATAACTTTATGTAATATTTTTCTAATATAAAATGGAACAAAGGGTCCATGGACTTGGTTGAAGATTGAGCTTAGGGATGTAGAAGTTGGTTTTGTTTGTCGGTTTTTGTAGGGAGTTAGGGACTATACTCCAGATATATTACCAGCCCCTTCCCAGGGAGCCAGTGATGTTGAACATGAAGGCACCAGGCTAAGTGGAAGAATGAAGGGACTCAAATCTGGTGAGAAGAAAGGTGTTTGCCAAGAAGCCCCACAAAACAAAACAGCAACAACAATGAAAAGACATGGGAGAGATCACTGAAAACCCTTCATCTCGGGGAAAACCAGAACGAAACCTTTCCAGGGTAATCTTTTTCTCTATTAGGCTAGATGATTTTGATTTTGTGTACCCGTTTTAAGTGTTTCCACCTCATGTTTGTCAGGCTGACTTATCATTCTTGTGGTTTCTTGCTCTATTTTCTTCCACATGAAGCCTAAGCCTTTTGTTTCTTTTTTCAAATATATTTATTTATTTATTTTATTATTTGTCTGTTTCGGGTCTTAGTTGCGACACTCTAGGTTTTTGTTGCGTCAGGCGGGATGGTTCCTTTCCGGGCACGGACTCTAGTTGTGGTGTATGGACTCACTAGTTGGGGCAAGTGGGCTTAGTTGCTCTTTTTCTCTAGTCCCCTGATCAGGAATCGAATCCATGTCTCCTGCTTTGCTGGGCGGATTCTTAACCGGTGGACCACCAGGGAAAGTCCCAGGGCCGAGTCTTTTAATGTGAATGTTTTAATGGATTCACTCAGGTTTATATTGTTGACAGTAGTGGTCTAGTGTATCACGGTGTCTTTCAGAAAGGATCATGAACTACATGCGGAATCGTAGTAATTTAAACTAAGAGTTAATGTTTTTTTTTTCCTCCCCCTAAAAGAGAATAAAAGAGAGCTATTAGAATCAGTATCTGTTTTTGTTTTTAGCCAAATTTTGGATTTATTTTCCCATGGCATTATGTGTGTTTGAAACAAGACCAAAGTAAAAGGAATCTCAGCAAAGACCTTTTAAGTCCCAGGAAGTGTCAGCGGGCCTTTGTAAATCTCTCCCATTAGATTAAAAAGTTAGCTGGTGTGATTGTGGTATTTCTGTCCAATCTCTCTCCAGCTTTGGCTTTATTGGGATTACAGATAAAAGGTGAAATCTGGGTATGAAGATAGTGAAAAAAGCCATGGTTCATACACCTGTTTAATTAACCTTGGTTAATACACTTGTCTTAAAGCCAAGACAGCAAGTTCATCTCTAGGACCGGCTCCACCATGCCTGAGGCCTGGCTGTCACTGAGCCGGCTCCCCTTTTCTTAGGCCCACAGTCCCTCTGAAGTCCTCCAGATCCTGTTTCTGGGGTGCCTCCCGTTAACCCTTTCTGCTACTGATTTATCTTGCTTTCTCTGCACTTCTTCCCTGCATTGTGTCAGAGTCACCATACTGGTCTCTTTGCTTCCAATTCTGGTCTCTTTCCAAACCTTCTTCTTAATCACCAGTGGGGCATCTCTAAAATGTGCATGAAATCAGTCACTTTCCTTAAAGTCCTCCAGTGATTTCTCATAGCACCAGGTTAATATCTGACTATTTAGCCCACAGTAGTTCCCTCGTGAGCCGCTCATTTTTCCAGCCTCGTCTCTGCCACTGCTCCTGTTTCCTTCCATTCTATCCAGAGCCCCTCATTTGAGTAGCATAGAAGAGCTTGCGCTTCTTGGAAAGCATCATGTTTTGCACCTCTGCCTTTACATATGTTTCCTCTTAAAAAAAAAAAAAAGCAAGCTATGTATTTATTTGGCTGCATCAGGTCTTACTTGTGTCATGTGGGATATTCCATTGCATTGCATGGACTCACCAATTAAGGCCTGGGCTCAGTTGCACCAAGCCATGTGGGGTCTTACTTCCCCCACCAGGGACTGAACCCATGTCTCCTACATTGCAAGGCGGATTCTTAACCACTGGACCACCAGGGGAGGCCCCCATTTCCTCTTTTTGGAGTGCCATCTATCACTTGTCCTCAGCGCTGTGCTGTGGGCCGTGCTGTGCTTAGTCGCTCAGTCCTGTCTTTGCAACCCCATGGACTGTAGCCCACCAGGCTCCTCTGTCCATGGGGATTCTCTAGGCAAGAATACTGGAGAGGGTTGCCATGCCCTTCTCTAGGGGATCTTCCAACCCAGGGGTCAAATCCAGATTGCCCACATTGCAGGTGGATTCTTTACCAGCTGAGCCACCAGGGAAGCCCATCCTCAGTGCTACTCATCCTTTAAGACAGCCCAGTGCTGCTCCTCTTTAGCTAACATTTTTCTGCACTGCTCCATCTAACTGAAAAGCTTCTCCAGCTGAGCACCGCATTCTGCAGTTATCGGTTTATTCGTCCCTCCCTTTCTCTGCCCCAGTGCTTCCCAGCCCTTCTCATGTCATGGCACACACAGAAAAATGAAACGTTTTGAAGGAAACACTTGGATAAATGGAGAAGCAATTGGCCTGCCAGTGTCCAGTTATCTCTAGCTGTAACCTGGCCACTTGGAGGGTGGAGTCAGTATCCTTGAACACCTGAACCCCCTTTGGACCCAGTGGTTGGGTAGCTCTGCAGAAGATTTTAAGCTTCTTAGGATAAGGACCAGGTCTTAGACTTTGCATCTCCAGTGCGTGTGCATGTGCGTGCACGAACTGAGTTGCTTCAGTCGTGTCTGACTCTTTGCTGCTCTATGGACCACTCCTCTTTCCATTGGATTCTCCGTCAAGAACACTGGAGTGGGTTTCTGTGCCATCCTCCAGGGGAACTTCCCCACCCAGGAATCAAACCCACGTCTCTTATGTCTCCTGCATTGACAGGCAGGTTCTGTACCACTAGCACCACCTGGGAAGCCCAGGGCCTTAGCCAAATGCCTCTTACTATGTGGATGCTCAGTAAATGTTTGTTTGCTGAAGGTGCAACAAGACAGCCACAGTCACTCAAATTGAAGGTTAAGTGATTAAGGCAGGAATCTGTTTATAAATACTCTTTATGAAAGTTAGAGTGCTATGATTGCTTTTTCTCAATTTCATGTTAAAGATAAATAAGGATGAAGTCGAGGAAGGAAATTTGAGTAGGATTCTGATTGGAAGAAGAGAAACTTTATTTGGTTCCAAAGTGTGAGTGTGTAGTTTTCGGAGTGTATGTGTCTCTGTGTGTTTTAACCTCTCCCAAGGCTAATTTCTCTCAGCATCCTCCTGTGAGGAATTTCACTGGATAAAGAAGAGTGGCAGTACGTTCATATTTGGCATGTGCCCCTTCCTAATAGAGCATCTGAGATGTTTCTCTTTGATCTTCAAGGACCGTGATAGACCTGCAGAACAATCAAGCAAAACCACCGAAATTCTAGACTCCGACTGTGTGATTTTAACATAGAGATAATTCTTTCTGTATGAGATTTTAGAGGCAGGAGAGAAAAGTACATGAAAATGTGTCTTTTTTTTTTCCCTCTCTCTCTTTTCCCCCCTTTTTTCTTTAAAACAGTTTAACAACTTTCAGAGAATAGCGTGGTTAGAACATAAACACTGTAGGAAAAGTAAGAAGAGCCCGTTTGTATCCGCGATTCCTTGAGCTCCCTGGACCTGTTGTCATCACCGGGTCTCAGCCTCGATGGGCCCTGTTCTGCCAGCTGAGGCCAAAGTCTGGACATGTGCATCCTTGACCACCTCAGAGGGCTTTTGCTTTTGTTTCGTTTGTTTACTTTTTCTTGACAGTAGAAAAAGAGGAGGCAGCAGGGTAGCAGGCAGGTGGGGTCCAGACAGCCCTGTTCCTTCATCAGAGCCTGCTTGTGATTTTTTAACAATGGATGATTTATTTTCCCCAAGTCTGTTCTCATCTTATGGGACTTCCAGTTAGAATGCATATGTAGAGCCCAGAAAGCACAAAATAATGATCCCACCCTTTTTTTTTTTTTTTTTTTTTACTCTTTGGTAAAGGAGGAGGAAGGCTCCTCTTTAACTCTTTGTAGCCCAAAGGTAACTTTTCCTGTCTTCTTAGCATCCGGATACACCAGTTGATGGAATTTGAGCACATTTGTAGAGGCTTCCCAGGTGGCACAGTGGTAAAGAATCTGCTTGCCAGTGCGTGGGATATATAAGATGTGTGTTCGATCCCTGGGTAGGGAAGATCCTCTGGAGAAGGAAATGGCAACCCACTCCAGTATTCTTGCCTGGAGAATCCCATGGACAGAAGAGCCTGGTGGGCTACAGTCCATGGGGTCGCAAAGAGTTGGGCACACCTGAAGCAACTGAGTACACAGGCGTGTAGGGTAGGAGTGCTTTTCAGACATGGTTTGCTCTAAATAAGAGTCGTCTCTGCTTTACTTTTTAGGGGTGGGATTTCAGTAAATCTTAGAAGACCAGTCACTGTGACTATATGTGAACTTTAAAAACAACATCAGACAATCCATTATTTGGGGCACAAGCTTATTGTTCACTTGAGGCACATCATTCATAGCAACCTGGGGACATTTGAGTGTGGAATGCATGTGTTTAAATTATCTGTTGACTTATTCATCATAGAGTTCCTGAAAATAAGACACTAGGGTTATCATGCTTTATTTTTTTATTTTCAGAAGATATCCTTGGAAGAGAGAACTTAGGCAGCTTTCCGAAATAACAAAAACATACTTTTACTAGTCTACTAATGATGTCGTGTTGAGCTCAGTTTTTATTGAACATCTAGTGTTTTGTAGTTTTAGGCGCTTCAGATCCAAGAGGTCATGGTATTCACATGAAGCCAAGACTTATTCTTTTTTTAAGGCAGTGTGCATATTTTAGCTGGTATTTTCTTGAACTTACTGGCACTGTGTGGATTGCTTTAAGATTGAGTAATTCATGCCATGGTTGTTTAATCTGGTGAAAAGCTGGCTATGACCAGAGAACAAACTGTTAGGAAATGGTCCAGTTTTTAAGTTTGCGTGTGTGTAAGTGGAGTATTTTGGGTTCATTCATCTCTTGCCAATCTTAGTTGTTAAGTAGTCTTCTTGCATTCATATTTACATCATCCTCTGAATCCTGTGTTTCTGCCACTCTCGTAAAAACAGACTGGTTTGTAAGGTAGGGCCTCATGCTTAGAATCCACCAGGAAAAAGCCTCATTTATATCTCCAGCAAGAACGACAGAGGGCCTGCACTGTGTACTCGCTGCCAGAAGTTTTTATAGTAATACTTTGTATCTAGGCTCTGGCTCTTACCATTAAATGTGCTTTTTATAGAGTACCAAGTTATAAATGTAGTGCGGCTACGGCGTATTAATCTTACTGCAGAGATTTAATGAGGCAGTTGTTTTGCGATGGACACTATTGGGAGCAGAAAGCGACAGAGTTTTACTTTACCACTGAGCTGCAGAAATATTCCTTGCCTGGTAATAATTATAACCACATGATCTCTTAGTTTTTCTTACTTTTGCCAGTGCTTTTCCATGCAAAAGTGGCTTGGAAGGAGGTCCATTTCTAGGCAGTGAGATGGATTGGAAATTGGGCTGTTTTCTCAGTGGTTTGACATTTTTTAACTTTGATCAGGCCTGGGATCCTTGTTGCACAGAGAGAAATATGTAGGATGAGTTTCAAGAATACAGATAGTCTTTGCCAGTCCGCTGAGATGGCTTTTAGATATTCATTACTTTTACTTGACTTTTATATAGGTTATAAAAAGTAAATGTGGTGAAACCTCATTTTTACATGGACAGAATAGAATTTCTGCTGGTTGGCCTTAAACTGATCCCACATTTGAAATTAATTGAAGTCCATGGGTTTATTGCCTCCAACACTTTTAAGCCAGTGCAATTTTTCATTTTCCCCAAAGTTGTAATTTTATTAAACCAAGTTGTAGCAATAACAACCCTTATGAAGAGGAGGATGAGAGGAAGGAAGAAACCACCTGCCAGGGAACATAATAAGGGGAAAAAAATCACACTTTCTTTTAAATTTTCATTTATAAGTAATGTTAACACAATTGAAAACAGAGAGCAGCCATTTATTTTTATAATAATAATCGTGTCTTTGTTCCAAAATTAAGCCTTTATCCAAGTTCAAACATTGTTAAGCCCAGTGCCTCATAGGACCCTTTCAGAAGGGATGAGCCAGAAAGTTGGCTGGGCATGTGAGGTTGTGTGTGATGGATGAAACATGTTTGGGTGGCCTCCTTCAGGGCAGCGGACAGAATGGTGCCTGCAGCTGTGATGGAGTTTGTAGTCGTAGTGCAGGGAGGGGAGATGTGCAGGTACTTTAAATTATTGCCCTTTGGGAGGGTTTGTAGTACAACCAGAGAGTTGGAATAACAGCTGTCCGTCCTGCAGTGGTGTTGGGGGTGGGGCAGTGTTCACAGGCACGGACCCTGTATTTATAACCCCTTAGGTTGAAGTCAGAGGTTTGAATGGCTAGCAGAGTAATACAATTATTTTTTATGATTGACTCTCAAAGGACTTTATAAAAACTACCTAACTAAGGCCATGTGCAATTATTGAAGTGTAGCCACCTGTGGGAAAGAAATGGTTGACAATGTAAGCTTTCTGGAATCTTCCAGTGCCACTAGGAATGGAAACTCATAACACAAATAAACTCATCTTTAGAATGGGCAAGAGCAAATTCTTCATGGACATGGAGGTTGGCAAAAAGAAAAAAACACACACACAACAACAATCTACTCGTTAGGAGACAGCCTGAGATTCCGGAGCTCATTATACTACACTAAGGCATCAGAGGCTGTAATCGCACCCACCCCCCAGAGGGTCCCTCTTAAGTGGTGACCTAAAAACAAATTCACCAGTTGGCTGGAGCTTGCATCCTGAAGTTGCAGCAGAAGTGAATAAGCTTGACTGACTTCAGTCCCTGAAGGATTCTATCTGTAAATGCAGAAGTGGAAGCAAAACCATTTTTTATTAGTCTTAAAATGACCCTCATTTTAATAACTAGCCACAGTGTCAGAAGCATGGACCGGGGTCACTCCTTAGCTGTTAAGACCTAAAGCATCATGCAGGCTTTCCTATTTGTTTGATATTTTTGATTTGGATTCGTGTAAAGTGCCCATATTCTTGAATAATAAGGAAGGCAAGTTCTTATCATTTTCTCTGCATACTACTTAAAGTATTCAGAGTGTCTCCTTATTTAAAAACAAACAGGCCTGCAGACTTGATGCGTAGCATTTAAATAATCATATTAAAATTCAGACCCAGCCCCCACATTTCCCTGAGTGCTGTCAGTTTTATGAGAAGCTGGAAACTGATGCTAAACAACCGAGAGTGTTCAGTATGCGTCTGCTGCCTTCCACCAAGGGTTGAATGGGTGTGGGGGCCAGTTCGCCGTAGTGGGGACACTTACTTATTTTCCGAGTGGCTCTAATGTGACAGTATTTTACCCACTTGGTTTTAGCTTGTTGGAGCTCTTTGAACCATTATCTATTTGTTGCGTCTGTAGCGCTAGATGAAACATTTGAAACCAGCAAAGGCAAATGTGATGCTTTGACATTGCATCAGCTTTCGAAGATGTAAGCATGTAGATGCTTTTGAATTTGAAGGTAACTGGTCTGTTCCCATTCACAGGAAAAATACTAGGAAAGGACTTTTTAATGTACTCCTTTTTTCCTCTCTCCTCTCCCTTCTCGTTATCACTAAATACTATTTACTAAGCACTCACCCCAACATAGTGCTGTGCTGGGCAAAGGACAGGGCAAATGAAAAAGGTCCTGTGATTACTCCCCGAGGGATGAGCAGTCTATAACTCAGTATATTGAAACGGGCACTGCATAGAGTATGGAGATAATAATTTTCCAGATGAAAAATCAACCCAAATTATCAATTTACTTTAACCCGATGTTCTTATTTGAAAACAAACAAAAACTACTTGCTCTTTGAATTGGGGATTCTGCTTTTGCCTCATGAACCCAAGAGATCATTCTCCATGTTGAAATGCAAGTTGATTTGGGCATTTGGGAATCGTTTGAAGGGTGATGATATAGTAAAGTTTATTACAGATGTGAAGAAAGGCTTTGGAGCAACTGCCAGCCAAAGGGCAGCACTGTGAGTTGTAGAAGCAGGTTCACAGAAGCAACTGGCATGCAGAGTGGCAGAAATTTCGACAGCTGGATAGGGGGCTGATGGCATTCATTGACTTTCCAATGAAGTCTGGGCTCATTTGATTCTGTGAATTCTGGATTGCAATATTTCAAATATTTATCCTCCATATTAAAAAAAACTGACTACAGAAAACATATTACATATTTCTTCGGTACTTTGATACAATTCTTTTGTAACTATTTCACTGAAAACTCTGTTTTGAGACATAATTTACTTCTGACTTTGGAGGACTTTTCGCTATTCGAAATGAATGTTCTGTAAACGAAGTCACAGATTTTATTATCCCAATTTTCCCTAAAGAGGCATTCTCTCTTTTCCTCTGCTTTCCTGCACAGAGGAGCAGTGGCACTAAAATATTTGGGGGTACTTCTCTAAGATGAGGCAAAAGACAGCGTAGGAAATCGCGAAGTATTTCTTGAGCTCCAAGGGAAAACGTCACGTGTGTTTTACTGTCTTAGTCCCTCTTGCTATTTGTGTGTCATTCTTAGGGTTAGAATGGAACTATTTTTAGTTTTCCCACTATTTAGCTCTTTGAGGCTGGTAATGTCAATTGAAGTTGTTGGCTCAATTATAATCTGTAATTGCTCTTTGTATATTTGGTTTTGTTTTTTGATGATTTTGAAACCAAGAGACATACCAATGTATTTACACTTGAATTTGTGCTTGCAAGAATGTTTGGCTGTGTGGCGGAGCTTATTTTGCTATTGCCGTCTAACAAATAATGGGGTAACTGTGTGTTTTGACCAGTTTATAAGTAAAGGTCAATTTCGTGCCTATGGTAATTAGCTTAGCTTATTCTAGACTTTTGGCTAATTCTGGTAATTTCCTGTGAAAGAGTATATTTAGCAGAAAAGGAATTCATTCTCAAGCACGGTGGTTTTTCCTCTCTGCATTGGAGACTGTTTAATTTCAAAAGTGATTTATCTCTCTCTTGTAAGCAAAAAAAAAAAAAAAAGGCTGTGAAAAAAATGTCAAAGTTAACCTTAAAGGTGGCAAATTATTTGAAAGGAGTTGGGAAAAGGGCTGCGTATTGGAGGAGAGATGCCCCCGTCATCAGGAACTGATAGATTTTAGGGAAGACTCATTTTTGGATGCTTTTGAAATAAAATCTGCAATAAAGCCCTCCTTTTGCAGCTTCAAGGGAGAAGGTGTTTCTGTTTTGGGTAGCAAGATTAAAAGTGACTTGAAAAGAACCTTTCAAGCCCATGCTTACAGTCTTGATCTCTTTTTTCAGACCCCAACTGTAAACTTGAAGACAAGACTGAAGATGGAGAAGCAATAGACTGTAAGAAGAGGCCGGAAGACGGGGAGGAGCTAGAGGACGAGGCTGTGCACAGCTGTGACAGCTGCCTCCAGGTGTTCGGGTCACTGAGCGATATCACAGAGCACAAGATCAGTCAATGTCAGCTGACAGGTAAACAGTACTTATCACTTCTTGTCTCCTCACACTGTTCTATTGCGGATTTTTTTTTTTTCAGTTTGTTCCTTTCTCTTCTGTTGTCTTCCAGCTGTTTTATTCTCACACTTGAGTACCTAGGTAAGTCTGGAAGTGCTTTAGAAAGACTTCTAAGATAATGGTTTATGGCAAATTCAGTGCCACAGTCATCCTTAGATTTTGAAGTATACCTAGATTTTGGTAGCTAATGGATATGTTTTCGTTTCCTTTTTAAAAAGCAACAGTGATGTAGTCTTTTAAACTATGTAGATGGAGACCCTAACATGGGGTGGCTAAGATAAAGTTTAAAAATGCCTTCTGAGTATGTTTTCCCAGAAGTTTAGCATGCATGAATTTCATTTAGTTTAAACGTCTGCTTAAGAAAACTTTTCCTCATCAGTCACTCTTTGCTGAGTTTAGTGCCTTTTTTGCCCTGTAAAGCCTGATGCTTAGTCATGAATATCACAGTGTTCAATGCATGTGTTAACTTATCCATCTCCCTCATTAGACTGGAAGCTCATGGGTGGCGGGAATTCTGTCTTGTTCATCACTCTATTCTCTAAGCCTTGCACAGTGCCTGGCCCACAGAAGGTGCTCACTTAAGTCATGGCAACTATTCTCCTCTACGTTTCATGGTAAAAATCAGATTTAAAATGACAGGAAACAGGACGTGTTCAAGTTAATGGTTGGATAAAAGTAAAACTCGGTTACCAAAGTTATACTCTCTTTAAAAATATATCCTGCAGGAACATACCATGCAAGGTTGGAGGGACATTTTATATAGACCGCTCTTTTTATATTCGTGTCATTTTTCTCTTATTATTTGACACTGACATTGCCCCGGTGTGTGTGTGTGTGTGTGTGTTTGTAGATCTCTTTCTCTTATTTTCCTACCACAAATCTTTCTTCAACTAACCATGTGTAGGAAATGTATTTATTAGACAAGTGGTTCTGCAACTGTTTTCCACAGAATGTTGATAATTTTGCAAGATTTTAATAGGTGTTCCATTTTAACCAGGTTTCCTGAACAGATGATTATGGAAATATTGGATTAAATCCAATTAAAAAGCCTTCTTTATTGAAGTGCACTGTTGCTTTTCAAAAAGGGATTGCAGTGAGCATGTTTATTAGATTCTTCTTTCTTTCAGAAAACCTATTATCATTTTTTTGGAATGTAAGTTTGAAAATCTATGAAGCTTATATAAACATTGACTGTGTACGTATTTTTTAGGGTTTTGATAACTTTTGATATAATTCCAAACTTATAGAAAAATTGCAAAAATATTATATGTGACTCTCATTTACCACTTATCTGATTCACACGTTGTTTGTATTTTATCCTCTTTGCTCTGTCATTGTCTCATTAATTTTTTTTCTTAGTCATTTGAGAGAAGGTTGGAGACTTCACACCCTTCTAAATATATCCTGTGTACTTCCTAAGAATAAATACATTCTCTTACATGACTATAGCACACTTAATCAAAATGAGGGAAGTTCACATTGAACACAGAATACTGTTATCTAATCCATAACCAGTATTTAAATTTCAACAGTTGTCCCAATAATGTCATTTAGAGGTTTTTGTTTGTTGTTTGCTTTTTCTCCTCTGGGATTCAGGACCGTGCATAACTTTTAATTGTCATGTCTCTCTTTTCTCCTTTCACCTGAAATGATCTCATTTTTTGAGAGTAACTCCCAGCATTTTATAAAATGCCTATGTATAATTGGGTTTGTTTGATGTTTTCTTCTGGTTATATTCAGCTTCTATACTTCCATGGGGCTTCCCTGGTTGCTCAGACAGTAAAGAATCTGCCTGCAATGCAGGAGACCCAGGTTTGATCCCTGGAGAAGGGAATGACTATTCACTCCAATATTCTTGCTTGGAATATTCCTGGACAGAGGAGCCTGGTGGGATGCAGTCCATGGAGTTGCAGAGTCAGACAGGACTGAGCAGCTAAGAGTCGGACATACTTTCGTGGCAGGAATACCACTAAAGTGATGTCGAGCCCTTCTCAGTTAATCATGTCAGGAAGTATCTGGATGTTCATTTTTACCAGTGTTGTTGGGGTTAACACTGATTACTTGTTTCAAGTGGTGGACGCCAACTTTCTCCAGTGTTCAAAAGTTGTTTTCCCCTGGTAAATACAATAAGTAATTTGTGGGAAGAAACTTTGGAGCTTCCCTGGTAGCTAAGCTGGTGAAGAATTCACCTGCAATGCAGGAGACCCTGGTTCAATTCCTGGGTCACGAAGATCTCCTGGAGAAGAGATGGCTACCCACTCCAGTACTCTGGCCTGGAGAATTCCATGGACAGAGGAGCCTGGCAAGCTAGGGTTGCAAAGAGTCAGACAGGACTGAGCAACTTTCACTTTGACACTATGTAAATATTTTCATTCTCATGAAATATCCACTTTAGCTTTATAATTTTTGTATTTGTTTGTTGGCCTTTGACTACAACTTCTTATTCATTCATTGATTTTTGTGTTCATATCACCATGGGCATTTGGATTTTTATTTTCTTTCATGGGTCATAATTCATTACTATCATCACTTGCTCAGATTCACTGAAATTTGAATCAGATTTCAACTCAATTTCAATTTCCACTCAAATTCCCTTCGAACTGGATGCTGTGTCAGCTTAATATGTCTCTGTCTTTATTTGAGGACAGATTCAGTTTCTCCTTCAGTCAGATGCTCTAGGCTCCTTTTTATGTTCTACTCCTAATCAATCTTCTGTTCAAGGAGCCCTGTTTCCTTCAAGAGGACAGAGGTATTTAGAAATCAAGATATGGACACTATGTGTGCTCATTGATAAAGATATATCATTGGTTATAAACCATCTCAGCAGATAGAATTAGGAAATATATATGTGTATTTGGTATAATGAGTTTCCCAAGTGGTGCTAATGTTAAAGAACCTGCTTGCCAAAGCAGGAGACAACAAGAGATGTGGTTTCAATCCCCTGGAGGAAAGCATGACCACTCACTCCAATATTCTTGCTTGGAGAATCCCATGAATAAGAGGAGCCTGGGTGGGCTACAGTCCACAGGGTTGCAAAAAGTTAGACAGGACTGAAGTGACTTAGCACTTAGTATAATACCTGTATTATAATACCTTAGTAAAATACCTGTATTTATAAACTGTATTTAGCTTATAAAATGTATATATATACAAATATATACACATATTTATACTTTTCTGTCTCTAGCAAGAACCACATGTTTCTACTGATACCCATCATTTCAATCTAGCACTTGTGAAACATCCCAATCTTTTCTCTGTGTTTGTTACTGCCTTCTCGAGTAGTGAGCCACCTAGCTTCCATGATCCTCAATATATTTACTCAATTGCTGAGTCTAGAACACACAGTAAGTAGTTTAAAAATTGCTTACTCATATCATCAGGATAAGCAGGCCAACTGACGAGAGTTTAATAGTTGTTTATAGTTAGTAATGCCATGATTTATAATATAAAATCTATATAGAGTGAAATTTCTAAGTCCTCAGGGTACCATTTGATGAGTTTTGATAAAATACATATACCCATGTGACCCATATCCCTCTTAAGATAATTTCCTAGAAATTTCTCTTCTCTTGACTCTTTTCCAGTCAGTAATGCTCCAGCAAAAGTAACCAGCTTTTAAGTTTTTAACTGCAGGTTTGTTTTGCCTCTTCCAGAACTTCTAATAAGTACACACAGTGTGTACTCTTTATTTTGTGTCTGGTTTCTTTTGTTCAGCGTACTATCTGTAAGATTTATTCTTGTATGTATATGACGTTTGTTCTTTTTTATTGCTGTGTGGTATTCCAGCCTGTTAATGTATCATCATTTGTTTTCCGTTCTCCTATTGCTGGACATTTTGGCTATTTTAGTTTTTGGTTATCCCCCCTATGCAGGTCTTTTTTGTGGACGTATGTTTTATTTCTCTTGAGTTAAGTAGGAGTAGAATTGCTGGATCACAGGGTAGGGTATATTTAACTATGTGAAAAACTTCCAAATCTTTATCACAAGTGGTTGCACCATTTTACACTTTTCACCAGCATTGTCTGAGAGTTCAAGTTGTGTGTCCTTGATAACATTTGTTTCGCTTGCCTTTTCAAGTTAAGCATTCTGTTGGGTGTGTATAGGTATTCTTTGTGGATTTATTTGCATTTTCTAACTCATGTACACTTAATTGACTTCATTTAGTGCATTTTCTCCTCAGAATGCATAATTTTTGGAAAATGCCATTAAGTGCACAGTTAATATGATTCTATTTTCAGTGGAATAGCTTTAAAGGGAAGCTCTACTTCTGTGGAATCAACACTAACATTAGGGTGAAGACATGGGAACGCAACTGATATAGCCAATTTAAACTATGCCAGCAAGAAATCTTACCTTAGGTGAGAATAGTGTCTCTCTCATGTGAAAGATTAAATTTAAAATTCAATATTAAAAAAGAAAAGCCTTCAAATTCTATTTAGTGTTTACCTTTTATTGAATTCCTACCATGGAATTATCTTTATGTCCAGCTCTATGAAATAGAATAGAAGCAAAAAAATTATTCCTGAATACCCTTATATATTGTATGCAGTAATATATTTCTTTATATATTATACAACTTTAATATCAGTGCAGAAAATGCTGCTTTTTTCAGCACATGGTATGGTGAAGATAATACCTATGGGTTAGAAATTCTTATTCTTCAAAAATCTCAAATCCTAATAAAATATTTGGTTTGTTTAAATCTTAAGCTTTCTAAAATCTTAAAATCCTAGTCTATGCTCACATCATTTTATCCCACAACATTTTAAACAAAGGAAGGAAAACAGAGGTGTATGTGTGATTTAATGAAATATTTCAGAAGAGGTAAAGCTGGTGGGCCTTGGTCCTGTTTATTGATGTTCAGGGTGATTTCTTAGGGAGGGTGGTAGACTGATGAGGAAGAAGCAGAAATGGAAGATCAGGGAGAGAACAAAAGGGTGAGGAACAAAGTTAGGAATGATTTACATTTGTTTAAAGTGTTAGAGTTCCAACTTGGGTTGACTAAGGGTACCCTTCAGTCTGTGCTCAACTCAAGTTTGAACTCAAACACTTTCAGTTCAGTTCAGTTGGGGTCGCAAAGAGTTAGACAGGACTGAGCAACTGAACTGAATTGAACTGAAAGTGTTCGAGTTCAAACTCGAGTTGAGTTGACTCAGGGTACCCTTCAGTCTGGGCTTCCCAAGTGACACTACCAGTAGAGAATCCGCCTGCCAGCGCGGGAGACATAAAAGATGCGGGTTTGATCCCTGGGTTGGGAAGATCCCCTGGAGGAGGGCGTGGCTCTCTACTCCAGTATTCTTGCCTGGGGAATTCCATGGACAGAGGAGCCTGGCAGGCTACAGTCCATGGGGTCACCAAGAGTCAGACACAAACTGAAGGAGCTCAGCATGCACGCATGCATGCACACCCTTCAGTCTAATCTGGAAAAGATTAAAGACACTGGTAGCATTTTAATTAAAAAAGTAATATGGTGCTTTTCCCTTCTTCCTTGATTAAAACCTTTTACTCTAAGTTAGAAGGTCCTACTCTTCCTAATTTAGTTTCCTGCTGCTTGAGTTAACTCTTGGTGCTTCTTCTTTTTTCTAGAGGACAAAATGTTAGTCTAGTATTTGTGGGGTTTTTTCCCCTTTAATTTTACTCTTTGCTTTTTCACTTTTTTTTTCTTTTAATTTCATGTAGTCTCGTTTGTATCTTTGTTAATTTTCCTTTGCTTCCTATCCTTATTTCAAGACTCTTCATTTCCTTGTTGTCTTTATACATCCCCTCTTTTTTTCTCTCTGGCCGTGTTATAGTCTCTTGCTGTTTTCTCAGCTTTCTTCTTTACTCCTTTTGGCTTCCCTTCTGTTAATCTTGAAGTCTTTACTTACGTGTGTGGTCACATCCATCTAGATCAGAGCCTGAAAACTTTTCGGTGAACAGTTTGTATGAAGGAGAGGACACCTGGAAGTGTATAGGAGAGTTAGCTATTGAGTAGTTTGGCAGAGAAAAGTCTTAAAATCTGCTGATTTGCACAGTAACAGAAAGCAGAGGTATTCTGTGGTCTGACACCTATGGGAGTTAGTCAGGGTAGTTTCACCCTGAACTGGGAGAAACCCTGCCATGAGATTCCCATCCTGAACTGAGTGCTTGTGGTAACTTGAGATCAGTTCTTTGGTGACTGTCCTCCCCAAGGGGGAGCCTGCCAAGGTGAAAACTGACTCGCTCCAAACTGAAAGTTTTGAAATCCTGGTACAGACTTGCCAGGTGGGCCTAGAGTAGACCTGGCCTTGGGAGATGAAGGTCAAATATGGACCAAGATGATCCATTTTAGACTCAGGTTTGAAAGTCAGCTCAGGCATCAGTTATGCCCCAGGTCAGTTCATGAGTAGGCACCAGTGGCCTGGACTGAACTCACAGACAGTAGACCAGCAAGGGCGCAGAGATCTCGGGGATCACACACACAGTTCATGCGGTTCATCGCTGAGGGGGATTCTGGAAGGTGAGTGCTGTTCTGGACAAGCATCTGGCCCAGGAAGCAGCGGAGCGGTACCTTAGGATAATGAGGGACAGGATGGCCTTCTTTTTTGTCTCCCAAGGCAAATGCCCTCTAGTCTGCAATCCAAGATGTACAAATAAATCTTATCTCATCCCTGCTTGAAGGTATAGGGGAAAGGTGGAAAAATTAAACCCCGCTCTTCAGCTTTAGCAGTATTGGAAAGCACCTGTCTCAACCCAGCCATGCTCTGTTTTTCCTGGAGTCTGGGAAGGGAGGGGAATCAACACGAATGCTGTTGGGACTCTCTGATGCAGAAGACAGATTATCAAAATATATATTTAAAGAAGGAAAAGCACAGAGAACCTCTCATTTTCCTAATCCACAAACCCTATCATTTCTTGCCAATTCCCTCAGGGGGTAGGGAGGGCTGGAAGCCAGAGGGGTCTCATCACACTTCTCAACAAAGATTTAATAGCAGGGTGCTGGGGGGCGGGGGGTGGGGGGAAGGCTGAGATTATGGAGACTTTATTATGCTTACAAAACTGAGTAAGAACCAGCATTGTAAATTGTCAGAACTAAGCTACACTTAACAGGATAAATGTGTAAAGTGCATATGGTAATACTGTACGCTTGTTGTTCTGAGTCATTTTTCTCTTCTCTCCTGCTAATTTGCAAACTTGAGTTGTCTGTGAAGTGTTCTTTCACATCATTAATGTGAATTGGCTGGGTGCAAATGCAGAAAAGCTGAACAGCACTGTGTTAGTTCTTAACCCTCTGGCCCACCATACTACTGGTGAGAGGGGTAGGTAGAGGTTTGTGTGACTGCAAGGTGGTTGTAGTTTCGGAGAACATATATGTAGATTACATTTATTAACCCTAGCCAGATTTGTGAGTCCTTTACTAATATTGGTTCACAGTTTTGAGGAAGAGTCACTGAACCAATGATTGGACACCACGTCAGTATAAAATAGCATGTTCACTTAATTTGATTTTAAGAGTTATGAGACTTCTTGGAAGCTTCACATAGATTTTGTGAACTGAAGACTTTTAGACTGGGTTGTTGTTTTTTTTTAACTAAAGAATTTAAAGAAAAAGTGAAAGTGATTGAACATGTGTTATATAGTTGTGGGAATTTAAATACTGATTGGTTTCACTTGACAATCAAGTACTCTTAACAGCAAGTTTGGTTTGCACTGGGAATAAGGAAAAGGAAAGTTTTATGGAATGAAGCATAGTTTTTGCAGAAGCATATTGAAACTGTTTTTAGAACTTCCTTGTTTTGCTGTTTTCCTTTTCAAATCATTAGTTGAAATAAGTTAAATGAAATAAATGTGATATTTTAACACTTTAGCTTATATTAATTAGGCTTAAGGCATTGTGCCTTTGGTTTGCATATTTCAACATTGATTTCTTTATTAATTCATTATTCGTGCTTTGTTATTGTTCATTATATATTAATTAATTATCTATTTATATATTAATTAGGCTTAAGGCATTATATATATTTTTTCCTATTATCCTCTGTTTTGATCAATTTCTTGTTTCCTACCCAGAATATTTCCTTAGTGTTTTTTAGCCTACTTCGTTCTTTCTTCAGATCCTTCTAAGTCCCCCAAATGCAATTTGTGGCCGCTACAGATTGGGTTTCCATGGTGGCTCAGATGGTAAAGAATCTGCCTGCAATGCAGAAGACATGGGTTTGATTCCTAGGTTGGGAAAATCCCCTGGAGAAGGGAATGGCAACCCACTCCAGTATTCTTGCCTGGAGAATCCCATGGGCAGAGGAGTCTGGCAGGCTACAGTCCATGGGGTGGCAAAGAGTCAGACATGACTCAGCAATTAACACTTTTCACATTCCCCAGCCCCTTCTCCACGTGCTTCTTATTTTTCAGACCAGTAGTTTCCAATATTTTTGATTAAACATATTAGGATACATCTTCAAAATATGTATTTATCAATATATTACATAGATACGTGTATGATACAACACTTGAAAAATAGAAATTGAAAAATGAGGTGAAGATGAAATAGATTTTTAAAATGTATGTATGTTGTTTTGAAGTTCTGATATAGGTTCATTTATTTTGACAATTTATTTTAATGGTTGTGAGAGCTAATAGAGCTATCTCAGAAAACCACAAAGAGAAAACATAATGTTATTACACTTCTTTCTGAGGTTCATAATTATCAATGATGTCTATCAGCCCATATTTCAGATAGCTTTCCTGATCATCTCAATTTTGTTTTGCCAACTTTTGGTCACATCTGATTAAATTGTTTGTATTAATATCTTCTCCCTCTTCATTCAGTGGCTGACAAAGAGCTTTTACTTGGAGTGGAAAGGCTAGACTCACCATTTTTTCATTGATTACTTGTGCTCACCTGTTAACATCCCGCAGTTTCTTTGCAGAAAACTTGTCAAAATTTGAGGATTCTGTGTGAATTAGATGAGTTAACATTAAACAAGGTGACCAGCAAGCCTGTTCACTGGGCACAGGACATTGTGCTATTTTGAGATGTGGGAACGGAGTGGAAGAGCAAGGGCGCCCAGGATGACAGGAGTACTGTTTGCCTCCTTTCTCTCAGGATGTTGTTCCTGGGTGGCTATTTATGGCTGATGTCTCTTCTGATTGTTGCTAAATATTTAGGCTGTCTTTTCTATCCTAGGATGTATACCCTGTATTTGAGAGACCACTGTTCTTGACTGTCATTGACCTCATCATATGAAAAACAACTCACCAAGTCTCAGCTCCTCTCAGTTTCAGAGAAAGTGGTGTGGCTGAGTATGTCAGTTTCTTGGTCGAGCAGGACCATGGCCTAAGTTCCTCTATGCATTTATCAGAGATAAAGCAATTGTCCACAATTGGTTCCAACCTCAAACTTTGGTTGACTGAGCTCCTTTTTCTGGTTTTGGAGGAGTTGGTTGCTATAAAAGCTTTGTTATTTCCATATTGCTTGGGCTGCAGCAAAACTTTGATATTAGTACGTCATCTATTGTCCTTTTCTTGATATATTTGTGAAATTCTCTACCAAAACATGGATGTAAAATAATCATTTTCAGATCCATTATTGTCTTGGTGCTTTTGAATACTTTGGGGCATTGTAATTGAGGTTTATGAAAGGCCTGTATGGATGAGGTATATTTTTCCACTGTGAGTGATGAGTTATTATATATATTAAAATTAAATAGCTGGAATGTAGTGTAAGAAATATTTCTCCTTATTTTTGATGTGCATTTTAAAATTAGGTGCTTTTATTGTCAGCCTGTTTTAGTAATTTGTGAATCACCAGAAAGCTACTGATTATCAACGGAAAGTTCCTAAAGGATGAAATCTCCTAGAAATAGAAAATAAATGGGTGAACTCACTGTATTTTTTTCAAGTAAGACCTAAGTGGAGAGTATTCTGTATTAGCTGTAACTGTATTTGCATATTACCTGCTCCTTGATTAATCTGAGGTTTTTGAAATTAGCATTTTGAAATGAGTAGAACTCAAGAAGTGAATTAGCATTATTTGTCTATGTATTAAAAATGTTACCTTTTCATGTCTTGTGGAACCACAGCTGTTTTAGAGAAATGGTCTGGCCTTAGTTGTATAATTGATAATGAACATATTATCATCCAATTCTGTGGTTTCAGGATTTATTTGCCAGAAAATTGTAAATAAAATGTCAAGAACACAAGCCATGGGAGAATATCTTCAAGAATTTCCACCGTGTCCTTGATGGTCATTGATGGTAATTAAAGCTGTCAGTTTGTCCCTGTGGAGAAGTGTAAAGATTATAAATGAAGGGCTGTATTTGGGATGTGGAAACAGTGGGGCCTCTTTTGTGGGGAAGATGAATTAAAAGAGACCAACTATTTGCTCGGCCCCTGTGCAGCCATTCAATCTGTTGTAAGCAGGGCCGTGTTTAGCTATTCGGATACAGTCATGTGCACACAAGAGTTCTGCCACATGTAGCCTGTTCTCAAATGTGAAATTCAACATGATAAAACCTGGAGGTTGAATTTTTACGGTTTTGCATGACTGCAATTTTTTTTTTTTAACATTACTGTACTTAAGATGCTTGTGACCAATATCTACTTCCTTTATAAAACAGTGAATTGATAAGAAGAGTAGACTCTTTCCCGGTCCTTTCTCTTTGTGTGAAGTCTATGTCCGGGTCTCTTGTCTTTGGGGAATGGCAGGGATGTCACAGAGATCTGTGACCTCTTAATAGGGCCTTGGGAGGGTAAGGCAGGAATCTTGGTACACTGTGCCTCAGGGCTTAGTTCCTTTAAACTTCAAGGAATTGGATGGAACTCTTCACTCCTCCTTTCTTTCAGCTTTACCTTCAGGGGAAATTGATCGATTAGAGGTGATTATTTCACAAACTCTGAACCCTCTTCCCCTCTTTGTTCCAACTGGAGCTCCTCGAAGTTTAAAGGGATTGTGTCTCCAGGGTGAATTGTAGAATGAATTTAAGTAGATTATTGGGTAGAACTCTTTGAACACACATTAAAAGTGCTAAAACATATATTGGGACAGAAGGAAATATGTGGAGCAAAAGGATAAGGTAACATTTGTTTCAAAATAATTATAATGTAATTATATGGGATATTTTTGTGCAAATGATTAGCTGCTAGAAGGTAGAATCATAGTAGTGCCTCAAACCAGGAAAATAATAGAGTCAACAAATGGACAGTTCTGCAAATTCTGGATGGTAAGACCGTAAGAGGACCGACTAGGTTTATATATGTCCTCCGTTAAGCACAGCAAGCTTCTACTAACTGATGACTTTTAGTTTTTTCTATTAACTAATAACTTCTAATAACTTGTTTAACAACAAAAAAATGATCTATGTCTAATTTGCTTTTTGCATGTGTGATATATTTACCTTATCAGCACTGTGGACCTTATTTGAGTTATGTTTAATACCACATCAATTTAATTTTCCCCCCTTTAACACAGTCTAATTTCTAGACTCTTACCTACCCACAGAGCAGTATTAGCTCCCCCTGGTGACTAAATAAAAATGTAGACAAGGATGATTGCGGTGAGGAGCTTCATTAACTTTAAATTGCATAATTAGTATTAGGATGTATACAGTTGGCAAGTACACTGAACTATTTTCCAAAAAGAAAAAAAAATTCCAGGTAGTCTTGAGAAATGTCCATTTTCATGGAAGTTTATTTACATGATGAAGGCTGGTCAGTTTTATGAGGCTTTCCTGGAGTTCTGTCCATTTTAATGATACTGCCGCTCATGGTTTCTGGTGTGGCAAATGTTAGAACACAGAGCAGATATTCCAATCTTCTGGAAACTGGGACCTGAATAGAGACACAATGAAAGTAAGAGCAGCTACCAATTTGCCTGTCTCTATCATTCTTACAAAATAACCTTTCTATAGAAAAGCTTATCATTGTTAAAATTATTTAAAAGTTGTGTCCCTTCCATGGACCTAGAGAGTGTCATATACAGTGAAGTAAGTCAGAAAGAGAAAAACAAATAGCGTATATTAACACACATATGTGGAATCTAGAACAATGGCAGAGATGATCTCATTTGCAAGGCAGCAATAGAGACCCAGATGTAGAGAACAGATGTATGGATACCAGTGGGGGATGGAGAGGGTGGAATGAATTAGGAGACTGGGATTGACATATGCACACTGCTAATACTCTACGTAAAATGGATAACTGATGGGAGCCTACTGTACTGTATAGGAAACTCTACCGAGTGCTCTGTGGTGACTTACATGGGAAGGAGATCCAAAAAAGAGGGAATATATGTTTATGTATGGCTGATTCATTTTGCTGTACAGCAGCACAACATTGTGAAGCAACTATTCTCCAATAACAATTATTTAAAAAATTTTTTTAGAAAAAAGAGTAAATTAAAGCTGTCTCTATTAAAAAAAAATTGTTTCCATGTTTTGGCTATTGTGAATAACTCTGGGATGAACAGAGAAAGGCAGGTATTTCTGCAAGATCCCCATTTCAGATCCTTTGGTTGTAAACTCACGTATAAGCTGAGTAACTTCCGGGGTTCTAATGCACAGCATTGTAGTTGTAGATAATTATACTCTAATGTATACTTGATGGTTACTGATAGAGTAGATCTTAAGTGTTCTCATCACAACAAAGAAATGGTAATTATGTGAGGTGATAGAAGTGTTAACCAAACCTACCATGGTAATCATTTTGCAATATGTAAGAGTATCAAGTCATCACAAACATGTACACTGTTATATATCAATTCTATCTCAGTAAAGCTGGAAAAAATAAAATTTGGGGGTCAAAAAGCACTGTTACACATTCAAATACTAAGGTGTAATTTTTTGTTGCCAACTCAAGAAAACAGTTTTCCAATTTAATTTATCAATTATTTAAAGTGTATATTTGTATTACTTGGATTGCCTTCCAACTTAATTCTTATAGTTCAATTTCTGAAAAATTCCTCCTCATTATAATTACCAGTTTGACAGACTTTTGAGAATGCTTTCGTGATCTCTTTGAAAAGAAACTTGCCAGGTCTGTCATATACTTAACCACAGTCAACCCTCTGCGTCCTCAGGTTCTGCATCTTTAATTCAGCCACCATCTTCAGATTCAACCAATCCATAGATTGAAAATATTCAGTAGAAAAAATTCCAGAAAGTTACAAAAAGCAAAACTTGAATTTGCCTTGTACTCTGGCAACTATTTACATATAATTTAGAGTAGTTACATACAATTTACAAGGTATTACATATTATAAATTATCTAGAGATGATTTAAAAGTATAAACATGATAAGCTGAGGTTATATGCAAATATTAGGGACTCAAGCATACATGGAGTTTGGTATCTTCTGGGGTGTTCTAGAATCAATCCCCCAAGGATACCTAGGGATGATTGTATTTCTTACATGTAATTTTATTTTCTAGGAAAAAGCATTTGGTTTACACCCGTGTTTTATATTGATTTTCAGAAGGCAGTGTCTGTGACTGTTAAGGTCTGGTTTAACATTTTATGGTAAATATTATATATCATTATGCATTCAGAGGGGAAGACTTAAATTTTCTCCGAGAGCTAATATCTGACTTGTTCTTTTGCTCCTCCCATTCTTTGTCTCCCTTTAATTTAGCGCTTCCCCCTCCTCCATCATATTTGTTTGTTTGTTTCTTTCTTTCTTTCTTCCTTTTCCAAGGCCTTATTTTTAGGGTAGGAGCCACATCTCTCTATTACGAGAAAGGGTATAATCTTCTAAACTCAATCACTTCCTAGTATCGCCTTCTTCAGCATGTGGAAACCTAAGTGAAACTTCTTTTGGAGCTATTGATATCATTTTGTCATTTGGCCTGAAGTGATGGTCTGGTTATCAAGTAGCACAGCTGAACACAGCCCCTCTTCCTTACCTCGGTTTTTTCCTCCCTCCTTCCATTATTTCTGTTACTTCCTTCCTCAAGCAGATGGTCTGCCCTTTGCAGTTCATTTGTCGCAGTGCCTTGCAAAAAAGCAAAGGACCACGCTTTGCCTACACTTGTACTGGTGTTCACTCAGAGGTGACCGTGTGATGAAACAGTGATAACTTTCTTCTTGTGAATATCAGCTTAAAACTGACATGTGTTTATTAATACAGATGTTATGAAATTGATTAGATACTGCAATTGGGCTTAGTATAATGAAAAGTATATGTCTCTATTCCTTTTTACACTAAAAATATCATGCAGAGATACTGAAATGACTAGCACCTCACTATAGTATTTTTTTTTTTTTCCCTACACACCACTGTGCATTTGGGACTTGCCAGGTGGCATTAATGGTAAAGAACCTGCCTGCCAATGTAGGAGACATTAAGAGACATGGGTTTAATCCCTGACTCCAGAAGATCACGTAGAGGAGGGCATGGCAACCCACTTCAGTATTCTTATCTGGAGAATTTCAAGGACAGAGGAGCCTGGCAAGCTAAAGTTCATAGCTGTCGCAAAGAGTTGGACACCATTGAAGCAACTTAGCATGCAACATGCTATGCATTTATCAGCAGTTCAACTCAATAAACACTTATCAAGTTTCTACTATTTGTCAAATAACTACTGGACATGGAAGGCCCAGAATATTCTGGGAGGAAAAAAAATGGTTGAGGGTGGGTCCCTGAGTGTAACCTGGACTCAGGTATGGCTTCCTGAAGTATGTGATGTCTTCAGTGGTGAGAGTTCTCTAGTGAAGACAGGTGGGGAGGGGCGTTTCAGGCGGACAAGAAGGAAGGAAAAATGGGAAAGAGAGACAAAGAAGCATAGTATCTGCTGGGGCAATGTCAGTTCAGTTCAGTTCAGTTCAGTCACTCAGTCGTGTCCGACTCTTTGCGACCCCATGAATCGCAGCACACCAGGCCTCCCTGTCCATCACCAACTCCCGGAGTTCACTCAGACTCATGTCCATCGAGTCCATGATGCCATCCAGCCATCTCATCCTCGGCTGTCCCCTTCTACTCCTGCCCCCAATCCCTCCCAGCATCAGAGTCTTCTCCAATGAGTCAACTCTTTGCATGAGGTGGCCAAAGTACTGGAGTTTCAGCTTCAGCATCATTCCTTCCAAAGAAATCCTAGGGCTGATCTCCTTTAGAGAGGACTGGTTGGATCTCTTTGCAGTCCAAGGGACTCTCAAGAGTCTTCTCCAACACCACAGTTCAAAAGCATCAATTCTTCGGCCTTCTTCACAGTCCAACTCTCACATTCATACATAACCACAGGAAAAAACATAGCCTTGACTAGATGGACCTTAGTCGGCAAAGTAATGTCTCTGCTTTTGAATGTGCTATCTAGGTTGGTCATAACTTTTCTTCCAAGGAGTAAGTGTCTTTTAATTTCATGGCTGCAGTCACCATCTGCAGTGATTTTGGAGCCCCCCAAAATAAAGTCTGACACTGTTTCCACGGTTTCCCCATCTATTTCCCATGGAGTGATGGGACCGGATGTCATGATCTTTATTTTCTGAATGTTGAGCTTTAAGCTAACTTTTTCACTCTCCTCTTTCACTTTCATCAAGAGGCTTTTTAGTTCCTCTTCACTTTCTGCCATAAGAGTGGTGTCATCTGCATATCTGAGGTTATTGATATTTCTCCCGGCAATCTTGATTCCAGCTTGTGCTTCTTCCAGTCCAGCATTTCTCATGATGTACTCTGCATAGAAGTTAAATAAGCAGGGTGACCATATACAGCCTCGACGTACTCTTTTTCCTATTTGGAACTAGTCTGTTGTTCCATGTCCAGTTCTAACTGTTGCTTCCTGACCTGCATACAGATTTCTCAGGAGGCAGGTCAGGTGGTCTGGTATTCCCATCTCTTTCAGAATTTTCCACAGTTTATTGTGATCCACACAGTTAAAGGCTTTGGCATAGTCAGTAAAGCAGAAGTAGATGTTTTTCTGGAACTTTCTTGCTTTTTCCATGATCCAGCGGATGTTGGCAATTTGATCTCTGGTTCCTCTGCCTTTACTAAAACCAGCTTGAACATCAGGAAGTTCACGGTTCACATATTGCTGAAGTCTGGCTTGGAGAATTTTGAGCATTACTTTACTAGCGTGGAGATGAGTGCAACTGTGCGGTAGTTGAGCATTCTTTGGCATTGCCTTTCTTTGGGACTGGAATGAAAACTGACCTTTTGCAGTCCTGTGGCCACTGCTGAGTTTTCCAAATTTGCTGGCATATTGAGTGTAGCACTTTAACAGCATCATCTTTCAGGATTTGAAATAGCTCAACTGGAATGCCATCACCTCCACTAGCTTTGTTCGTAGTGATGCTTTCTAAGGCCCACTTGACTTCACATTCCAGGATGTCTGGCTCTAGATGAGTGATCACACCATCGTGATTATCTAGGTCGTGAAGATCCTTTTTGTACAGTTCTTCTGTGTGTTCTTGCCACCTCTTCTTAATATCTTCTGCTTCTGTTAGGTCCATACCATTTCTGTCCTTTATTGAGCCCATCTTTGCATGAAATGTTCCCTTGTTATCTCTAATTTTCTTGAAGAGATCTCTAGTCTTTCCCATTCTGTTCTTTTCCTCTATTTCTTTGCAGTGATCACTGAAGAAGGTTTTCTTATCTCTTCTTGCTGTTCTTTGGAACTCTGCATTCAGATGCTTATATCTTTCCTTTTCTCCTTGGCTTTTCTCTTCTCTTCTTTTCACAGCTATTTGTAAGGCCTCCCCAGACAACCATTTTGCTTTTTTGCATTTCTTTTCCATGGGGATGGTCTTGATCCCTGTCTCCTGTACAATGTCACGAACCTCATTCCATAGTTCATCAGGCACTCTATCTATCAGATCTAGGCCCTTAAATCTATTTCTCACTCCCACTGTATAATCACAAGGGATTTGATTTAAATCATACCTGAATGGTCTAGCGGTTTTCCCTACTTTCTTCAATTTGAGTCTGAATTTGGTAATAAGGAGTTCATGATCTGAGCCGCAGTCAGCTCCTGGTCTTGTTTTTGTTGACTGTATAGAGCTTCCAGGTAGAGGAAAGTACAAGATTGGGAAGTAGTGAGAGAATACGAACGTATTAGTCAGCTAGAGGATTCACTTCTAATTCCGACCACGTAGCTACTGACTAGAGACATGGGCCTAGTCCCCACACCACGGCCCCTCTGTAGGGTTGCTTCCTGCCTGGCAGCTAACACTCTCCAGAATAAGTTAAGAGGAAGAAGGAGAGGTAAGGGGAAAAGGTATGGATAAGAGGAGGCAGGGGGCCCGAAGCTGCAATGTCTCTTATGGCCTAATCTTGGCAGTGACATTTCTTCTGCTGTATTCTATTACTGATCACACAGACTGCCCCGGGTATGATATGAGCAGGAATTACACACAGGCATGAATACCAGGAGGTGGGGTCCACTGGAGGCCTTTTGGAAAGCTGGTTAATGCAGGGAACCAGAAAGGGAAGGTTGGCCTGGCCATGGCAAGGCCGCACCAGGAAGTTAAATTTCATCCTTTGCCTTGTGCTTTTCCACGTGCTCTAAGGAACCTCACGGGTATACATCATCCAGGGAGGCATGGAGGTAAGGAGTAGAGTTATCAGGGCTCTTCCATTCCTTGAAACCAGAACAGCCCAGGCTGGAACTGTTTTATATAATGGAGGTTTTATATAATGGAGATTCAAGTAAGGTTTCATTTTTGTATTGAGTTTAGAAGCTTAAGAATATTTGATAATTACTGTTTTAGGCAGTGAATAGCCATCGAAGCTTTTTTGCGCTGTGGGGAGGGCGGGAAATACGTGCTCAGATTGGACTGCGTGTGAACCTATAGATTTAACAAAAATAGGGGGCGGGGCGAGGGATTCCAATGAGTCAGCTCTTGCAATGGCCCAAGTAAGAGCAGATGGGGCCAAAACCAGTGCCGTGGTCATAGAAGTAGAGTGGAGGACCAAATTCAATAACTATTTAGAGTTATTCCTATGTAGAGACTGATGCATTTTGCTGCATAAGAGCAACAAAAAATTAGAAGATGCCCCAAGTCTCTGGTGCATTGAGTGACCATCACCTGATACCAGGAATGAGAAGGAAACAGGATTGGAAGTTAGGATAGTAAATTCACTTTTGCTCCTGTTAAATTTGAAATACTCTCCTGGCTCAAATTGTTTGGAACAGTAATTTTTTACATAGGCCAGAAGCCAGAGGTAGACTTTAGGCCACTTACACTTTCTGTTTCCTTGAGTCCTGGTTTAGTTTTCCCTTTTTCAGTTATCTAAGTTTCTCTCCCAGTTTGCTCCCATTTTTGAAACACTGTTTCTTATCTGGAAACAGTGGTTCCAATGGAAACCTTGGTTCCAATAATGCAGAACCCTCTTCCTCAGGTTGGTTACTTCATACATGTTGGCTGCCAAGTGTAAGACCCCTTGTGGCTGGGGGTGTTACAGCAGGTGGAAATGACCCCTTGAAAAAGCAAAGGTGCTTCCCTGGTGGCTCAGATGGTAAAGCATCTACCTGCAATGCAGGAGACCTGGGTTAGATCCCTGGGTCGGGAAGATCCCCTGGAGAAGGGAATGGCTACCCACTCCAATATTCTTGCCTGGGAAATCCCATAGACAGAGGAGCCTGGTGGGCTCAAAACGTCTGAGAACTTGAAGGTTGACTATTGTTCTTTTCTCTCAAGATGAGGAATTTTGACATCTGAGGTTTTGTGGAATCCAGCAAATGGATGCTAAGAAGAATGCTCTGTTCTCACAGGATTAGAGCAGTAAGTTTTCCTTTTTAAAAATATATACTAAGTGATAGTCACTCAGTCATGTCAAAGTCTCTGCGACCCCATGGACTATTGCCTGTCAGGCTCCTCTGCCCATGGAATTCTCCAGGCAAGAAGACTGAAGTGGGTAGCCATTCCCATCTCCACGGGATTTGACCCAGGAATTGAACCCATATCTCCTGCATTGCAAGCAGATTCTTTACCATCTGAGATGCCAGGGAAAGTGAAAGTGAAGTCGCTCAGTCGTGTCCGACTCTTTGCGATCCCATGGACTGTAGCCTACCAGGTTCCACCGTCCATGGGATTTTCCAGGCAAGAATACTGGAGTGGGTTGCCATTTCCCTCTGCAGGAGATCTTCCCGACCCAGGGATTGAACTCCTGCATTGTAGGCTGACGCTTTACTGTCTGAGCCACCAGGGAAGCCAAAAGATGCCAGGGAAGCCCAGCATATATATACTAAGGTCCATCTCTATAGGAAATATTACTCCTTAGGAATTATTTGTTATGCCCACCAGCACCCACCTCATACCCCCACCTCCCAAAAGCAATTTCCAAATAGATTTAAGTTTACTCTTTTTTTCTTTTTCTTGGAATCTGTGACCATCCTGTGAATCTTAACAGGTTGCTTTATGGCTGATTTTCAGAGCTATAGTTCCCATCACCTTCCTTAATGTTATTTTCATGAACAAACTCCATTAACTTAAAAAAAATCAATGTAATCATTTGGTAGTAATTAACTCTTACCAAACTTTGAAAGGAAAAATGAATTAACAAAACTTCTGAAATCTTAAAATAGGTAAGAAGAGCTGTGTCGATATCAGTGTATTATGTACAGAGTGCTGGGCTCTGGAAGTTGGCTGCCCCACATTAGCAGTTCTCCGCAAACTAGCTGTGTGGTCTTAGGTAGATGACTTAAATGTTTAATCTAAAATGCCCTTATCTGTAAAGTGGGGGCAGTCATAAAAAGGGAATAATATTCCAGTCTTAAGGATTGTGGTGACTAAATGAGATGACAGGCGTGTCATTCTAGTAAGGTGCTTGGTACCCAGTGGACGCTTAAAGGGGGTGATGATTCCTTAAAAACATATATCACATGATTCAGATTCCAGACTTGAATATCTTCCAAAAACCTGAGAGGTTTCAGAAGAGTTAGTGTGACTTAATACCTGGTAATGTCTTAAATTTTACCCTTTTTAAAATTCAAAAGAGACTCATGTATGATTGATGCTAGAGAGAATGAGGTGAGGGGTAAATAAGGATTAGTTTAATTAAACATGCTCATTACCATTTTAGTAAGGCCTTAATGTTCAGATTTATATGGAAGAGAGATCATCCCCGTTAGCTCAGCAGACGAATCCGCCTGTAATGCAGGAGATGTGGGTTCGATCCCTGAGTCGGGAAGATCTCCTGGATGAGGGCCTGGCAATCCACTCTAGTATTCTTGCCTGGTAAATCCTATGAACAGAGAAGCTTGGTGGGCTACAGTCCTTTGGATTGCAAACAGTAGGACACAACTGAAGCAACTCAGCATGCTCGCACACATTCTAACTTCATTATATATAAAATACTAAAAATTAAGACCCTGACATAAGTTTTTGGCCTGAACTCTGGTGTGTGTAGGTATAAGAAAGATAGTTGTATTGATGCAATGGATATCATGTTATCCTCATAGCTTATTTAGTCAGTGTCACAGAATTTTCTCCTACATTTTTTTAGAATGTTTTTAAAAAATTCTCCCTACTTTTGTGGACTAGCTCAAAACTTATAAAATATTCATTTTAGTTTAGTGCAATTAAAAATATTCACACCTCCGTGTTACCAGGCATGCACAAGCATCGTGAAATTGGTCTGGCAGTGATAGAGGCCCTGATGATAAATGCTTTGGAAAATCATCTAGTCTAAGTGAATTCATTTAAATGTGGGAGATTTGTACTTTCTGGGGGAAAAGAGCCTAGAGAAATGCATTTGTGCAACGAGTGACCATAAAAACAGTTGGTTATTTTTGCAGGGCATCAGCTATTAAAGATAGGGGTTGGGCTTCCCAGGTAACTCAGTGGTAAAGAACTTGGCTGCCAAGCAGGAGATGCTGGTTTGGTCCCTGGGTCAGAAAGATCTGGAGAAGGAAATGGCAACCCACTCCAGTATTCTTGCTGGGAAATCCCATGGGCAGAGGAGCCTAGCCTAGTGGGTACAGTCTATGGAGTCACAAAGAGTCAGATATGACTTAGTCAGATGTTACTAAACAACACAACAAATCATTAAAGCAGCGTACTTAGCGTGGACACATTTGTGTTAGTGAGTCTTTACTGTGTTCCCATCTCTGGTGCGCATTGTGAGGGCACAAAGAAATGTGAATTTGTATTTGCAAAGGGTCTTACCGGGCACTTGGTGAAGAAAACACACATGCCTAAAAATGTAATATTGTTGTGGCGCTGTATTGTAAACTGGCTAATATAAGTGCTAAGCTCTGTGAATGTCCAAAAAACGGAATGGAAAGTGTGTAGAGTAGCTGGCAGGGAGACCTTGTGGAAAATGCCCGAGGCGACCTCCACCTGAGAGGCCATGGCGAAGTGAATAGAATGGGGGCGGGGAGGGGGGCGGGCACTGAGGCAAGATAGTGCATCCTAGGCAGAGAATTGCTGATGGAGAAAAATAGACTTTGAGTTAAATTTTTGATATCTCATCCAGAAAATAATTTCACTGGACAGAGGAGCCTGACGGGCTGCAGTCCAATGGGTGGCAAAGCCTCGGACACGACTAAGCAACTAAGCGTGTATGTGCGTGCGCGCACACACACACACGCAAGCACTGTGTCACAGGAAGTCACGCACTCAAGAGTGTTCAAGAGTTCAAAGCAAGGCCCAGTGCCTGTAAAAGTGCTGTGCTGGGCTTAGTCGCTCAGTCCTGTCCGACTCTTTGTGATCCCATGGGCTGTAGCCCGTCAGGCTCCTCTGTCCATAGGGGCTCTCCAGGCAGGAATACTGGAGTGGGTTGCCATGCCCTCATCCAAGGGATCTTCCCAACCCAGGGATCAAACCCAGGTCTCCTGCATTGCAGGTGGATTTTTTACCATCTGAGCCACTAGGAAAACCCAAGAACACTGGAGTGGGTAGCCTATCATTTCTCCAGGGGAACTTCCTGACCTAGGATTGAACCAGGGTCTCCTCCCTTGCAGGAGGATTCTTTACCAGCTAAGCTACCTGAGAAGCCCAAAAGTGCTGTGAAATGAAAGTTGCTCAGTCGTGTCTGACTCTTTGTGACTCCATGGACTATACAGTCCCTGGAATTCTCCAGGCCAGAATACTGGAATGGGTAGTCATTACCTTCTCCAGGGGATCTTTCCAACCCAGGGATTGAACCCAGGTTTCCAGCATTGCAGGCAGGTTCTTTACCAGCTGAGCCACCAGGGAAGCCCAAAAGTGCTGTCAGTCAGTTCAGCTCAGTCGCTCAGTTGCTCAGTCGTGTCCGATTCTTTGTGATCCCATGCACTGCAGCATGCCAGGCCTCCCTGTCCATCACCAACTCCTGGAATGTACCCAAACTCATGTCCATCGTGTTGGTGATGCCATCAAACCATCTCATCCTCTGTCATTCTCTTCTCCTTTCGCCTTCAATCCTTCCTAGCATCAGGGTCTTTTCCAGTCATTGAGTTCTTTGCATCAGGTGGCCAAAGTATTGGAGTTTCAGCTTCAACATCAGTCCGTCCAATGAACACTCAGGACTGATCTCCCTTAGGATGGACTGGTTGGATCTCCTTGCAGTCCAAGGGACTCTCAAGAGTCTTCTCCAACACCACAGTTCAAAAGCATCAATTCTTCAGTGCTCAGCTTTCTTTATAGTCCAACTCTCACATCCATATATGACTACTGAAAAAACCATAGCCTTGACTAGACAGACCTTTGTTGGCAAAATAATGTCTCTGCTTTTTAATATGCTGTCTAGGTTGGTCATAACCTTCCTTCCAAGGAGCAAGTGTCTTTTAATTTCATGGCTGCAGTCACCATCTGCAGTGATTTTGGAGCCCCCCAAAATAAAGTCTGCCACTGTTTCCACTGTTTCCCTATCTATTTGCCATGAGGTGATGGGACCAGATGCCATGATCTTAGTTTTTTGAATGTAGGTGTACACAAAATAAGGAACCAGGAGGGTAGTTACTAACAAGGAAAAAAATCCTTGTCTACATTAGGTTGTTTTATGAGTAGCTTGAACAGAATCAAGTAGGTGGAATCTGTGAACACCTGAAAAGTGAGTACTCCTCTGAAAGAAACTAACCCACGTGGACTACCTTGGGAAGTTTCTTTATTCAATAGAAATATATTGGGCCTGTCTTCATGACCCTACAGTTGATAGTAGGATCTTTTGTCCAGTGCTTTTGTTGAAGGGTCGTGAAGTGTCTTCAGACTTAATTTTCTTTTAAGTTTTATTCTTATTATGCTATGAGCCTTTGGTGCTTATCGAATGTAAATTTTCTCCAGTGAAGGAAGAAATTACTATCACAGCTATTAATAGTTTAATGAAAAGTCTTATTGCTTCTTTAAATTTATATTTTCATGGTGATTGACAATCACTAATTAGTTAATCCTCTGCCTGTGCTCATGAGGCAGGTCAATATTGTCTCCTCTAGAAAATGAGAAGATTGAGAAATCAGGCTCTTCAGTGATTTTCTCAACCACCGATTTCTATATTGACATGGCAAAAAGAAATTGAGCTTACTTCTAAACATTTTTATTTTACTTAACAAAATATACTGAATGATTGACCACCCAAGATATCCCTTTTCTCTTCAGTGTGCAATTAACAAGCCATTTATATCAAGAAGGAGTTTGGGCCCCAAATGTAGATTGGATTGTGAGGCTTAGGTATCTATAATTGAAAGTAGAGTTCGGATAAATTTGTAAGTTTTACAAATATGTGGGCTTCCCAGGTGGCTCAAATGGTAAAGAATCTGCCTGCAATGCAGGAGACCTGGTTTGATTCCTGAGTTGAGAAAGTCCCCTGGAGAAGGGAATGGCTACTCACTCCAGTATTCTTGCCTGGGAAATCCCATGGACACAGGAGCCTGGCAGGCTACAGTTCATGAGGTTGCAAAGAGTTGGATATGACTGAAGTGACTAACACTATAAATATGTACAACAGAAGAACCTCAAAGAACAGCAGCCTAGATTATAAAAAAGTTTATTTTTTGCTTATATGTGAGAATTCTAGAGATGAACAATATAGAGCTGGTTTTCCTTCTTGGTGCTCTGCTTCTCATGGTGGTGCTGACATTGTGAAGCAGGCCAGGCTGGCCACTGGTGTCCATGTCGTCACATCCAGATGGAGAGTAGGAAAAGATGATAGAGATAAGAGAACTTCTGGTCTAAGTGGTCTCCCCTTAAGCATCCTTCCCATAAACCCCATACACTTATGCCACTTACATCTCATTGCAATGGAAAATTGGATTTTGAGGTAGGCAACTGACATAGTCTCTCCCACAATTAACATACTTGAATATTTGGATTTTGTGTTCTTTCATATGACTGGTGATATTTCTCGCTTCCAGTATCATGTATAATTTAGAATACCTGCTAAAACATAAGAGCCTTTTAAACTCCCAACATGGACAGACCGTTTTCTCTGGGTGATAACCTATATTCTTTAATTATTTAGCAAATAGCACATCAGATTTTCCAATGGAGAAACTGTTTTTGAATCCAGGGCAGAACTGCAATCTAGGACTCTCTGCTTTGTCCATCTTGATTGTTTCAAATGTTAGTATTCCTACAGAGAAAGATAAAACATATCTTTATTAGAGAAGAAGTCCTTAATACAGCCAAGTCATGCTTATTTTGGATATAGGACTCCAGGGAACATTTTCCAAAACACAGGACAGCACATGGGACTTCTGTGCACCCAACAAACCTCAACACCATCCTGCTTAATCTCAGAAACTATTATTTTCTGAGAAAACATTGTAAAATATTCTCCATTCTGTGTGTGTCTTGGGACAGAGAAGCCAGTTGAATGAGAGTACGTCACTCACCTGCTTTTTGGATGTGACATGTCACCAAGGCGCCACTAGCCTACCATTGCTAACTTGCAGCATGGACCTGCCCAGGCCACCTGCCATTGCTGAACAGCCAACATGTGACATCCCTGCTTCTTCACCTCCTGCATGTCACATGCCTCTAACAATTTCCACGCACCCTTCTTTCTTCTCTCTTATCCCTTCTTCTTCCTGCCACCTGCCCCCTGGCATCTACAAACAAATAGGGGAAATTCAAAAGTCCACTAGATAACCTACACACATGGAGGGCTATAGAAGACAGCAGTTTTCCATTTGGTTTTGAAGAGTAGAGTAATGCAAGGTTAGTGCTAAGAAGACCCTTAGGGTTCATCTGGTCCCACTCGCTTTTTACAGAACAGAAAATCCAGACTCAGTGATCACTTAGCAATCCACTGGCCCTACCAAGATTCAGACATGGAACTTCTGACTCCAAGTCTAGTGGTGGTTTTGCTTTCCCAGTTGTTTCATCAAGGTGAGATGAATAATGGATCACACCACAAGCCATTACCCTGAAGCACATTCCAGTTGAATAACAGCTTTTTCGAGGGTGATGTCCTTGCCTTCTTCAAGTGGGCACGTTTGTTTTGGCCCGGAAGTTGTACCAGATCTGTAAGTAGATGTACTCTGGGCTTCCGTGGTGGCTCAGCAGTGATGAATCCGCCTGCAATGCAAGAGACCCAGGTTCGATCCCTGGGTCAGGAAGATCCCCTGGAGAAGTGCATGGTAACCCACTCCAGCATTCTGGCCCAGAGAATCCCATGGATAGAGTAGCTCTACAGTCCATGGGGTTGCAAAGAGTCAGACACAACCGGGGATTGAACCTGGGCTCCATCAGTGAAAGTGCCGAGTCCTAACCACTGGATTGCCAGGGAATTCCCCAGAAAGTTTTCAATATAAGGAGCATATGCCTTTTTAATATCTTTGCTGAGATTAAATATCTGTAAATGTTTTTGAGGAACTTTAATATTTTAATATTATCTATTATAACTTTCAAACTTTGCAGTAGCTCCTTCACTTAAGTTTGCTTTGGGACATTTTATGATCTTCCTAATACCTCCAAAACTTTTAATAATAAGAGATGTAAAGACATACCAAACTGCGAATATTCTCTTATTTATACAGTCTTAGATCAAAACATTTATTTTCAAAATAACCATTCTTATTATATTGCCATATTATGTGTCTGTGTGTGTAAGTGAGTGTATTATTATTGATATTTTGGGGGCTTCCCAGGTGGTGCTAGTGGTAAAGAACCTGCCTGCAGTTGGACGTGACTGATGTGATTTAGCACACACAGCACATTGATATTTTTAGTTTGTTTTTTGGTAATGGACCACCATAAAAGTTAGTGGCTTAAAAGCAATCATGATTTATTACTTTTCAAGGTTGGGTTGGCTGATTGGGTCTCCCAGTTTTCATGAGGTTGACTTGGAGGTCCCCATGGCTGGTCCTTGGAGAAGGAAACGGCAATCCACTCCAGGACTATTACCTGGAAAATCCCATGGACAGAGGAGCCTGGTAGGCTACAATCCACGGGGTCGCAAAGAGTCAGACACGACTGAGCGACTTCACTATATGGCTGGTCCTGGTTGCCACTGGGTGCTTAGCTAGGGCTGTGCCAGGGGTTGTGAGCCTTGGCTCTCCCTCTCTCTGGCTTCTCACATCAGGGGCCTGAGTTCCAAGCAGTGCTCCAAGGTCTCAATTTCCGTATCTCGATACCCAGGCTCAGAAATAACACAGCGTTTTTACGTCCATCTTATTTTGTTGGTTAACAGAAGTTCCAGGTCCAGCTCAAATTTCAGAGGAAGGGAAACCAACTCCACTTTCTGACGATGAAATAAGAAGGTCATGGGGGCTGGGGTTGTTGTCACGTCCTTGGGAAACACAACTTACTGCAGAAACCCAAGCCTTTCTTATGATCACCTCTTTTCTTCCAGGTCTGTCATGTAATTTTAATTGCATCAAACTGAGGAGTTGGAAACAAGAATTTATATACAGTACGTTCTTAAACTGTATCCCCTTCCCTCCTTGTGTCATGGTGTCCTTAATGTTTTAATCCTTTTGTTATGGGACTTCCCTGGTGACTCAGTGGTAAAGAATCTGCCTGCCAACTCAGGAGGCATGGTTTTGATCCTTGGATTGGGATGAGCCCCTAAGAAGGAAATGGCAACTCACTCCAGTATTCTTGCCTGGGAAATCCCATGGACAGAGGAGCCTGGCAGGCTACAGTCCCTGGGGCTGCAAAAGAGTTGGACAAGACTTAGCAACTATACAACAACAACCTATTGTCACATGTCATTGGGAATCTTTACTGATAAAGAACCATTGGTCAAATATAGAGGTTTTTTCATCTGGATGATTTTATGAAAGACATTACAATGTTTTCCCCTCTAATCTTCTAAATACTATTAGGAGTAGAAGACAGTGCAATAATTGAGTGGTGCCTAGAGTATTTGTCTCCCAATGAAAGTACTACAGTTTCCATAATTTTGAAGTTTATCATTTTATCTGTATTCAGACTTCCTCACAGTTACTGTTTTTCACATCCCCCCTTGGTTCATAGGAGATTTCTATTTTAAATAAATCTCTGTTTGTTATTTGGTTCCACCTTATTCGTTTTCTCCAGGATTCCTTCGCTGGGCTTTGTAGCATGAACATGTTTGAAGCAGTTGAGCTTGTGCTTTGTAAAGTTACAAGTGCGTGTCCTGTAGGGCTTCCTACCCAGACCTCATGTGGGCCAAGTCCTGGTAGATGCTAGGCAGAGGAAAACGGACTTTTCCTGACAGGGATGAGTCAGTTTCCTTCTGCACTGAGATGTTTACACATGGAGACAGATGCAGAGGATGACAAACCTGGATCACGTGACTGCTAGATTGTTTTTCTTTGCTGGATTTCCACGTGGGAAGTGGTGGGAGCTGGAACTTTGCTGCTGCTGCGCCCAGGATGTCCGCTGTCCAAGGTGTATCCACGTTTGTGGTCTGGTCCTTTGGCCAGGAGCCAGGGCTGTATTGTTTCAGGGCAGGCTCACTGTTCAGAAGAGCGATGCGATCCTGCATCTAGAGTGAAACTTTAGAATGTTTTAATTTATCTCAGTGAAGCCACACGTGTGTTCCAGTTACTACTACCTGTGAATTGCTTCCCATCTTTCCAGCATAATGAGTTATTCCTCCTCCAGTGCTCTTTATTTGTTCTTTTAAACCAGCTAAGTCTAATATCTTATGCTTCATAGTGATTATTGTTCCTAAAAATATAGTAGGCCAGTGCAGTCGCCGCAGTGGAGCAGGGTCGAGGAAAATCATGCAAAGTACCACTCTGAGCACTAAGCTGTTCACTTTTAAAATGTAAAAATCTGAGGGGAAACTGAATTCCAAAGACATCTTTAAAGGGGTGCAAAGGTCCTAGGATTGTAGTTGCTTGAGATGTGACAGCAGGGGTTGAGGAAGGATGTGTAGTGTAATTATCTCTTTGTTCGAGCCTTAGATTTGATATAACAACACCTTAGATTTGATTTAACAGGAGAGAGAGGTGCCCTAAGAAGCCTAAAGCCTAATCTGAAATTTACACTGACCTGTCCATGTTCCAAAACACAGGCAGAATGTGTCCCAGAGGTATTCTGGCATTATGACTTTGTCCCAGATTCATTAATAGGTAGAGACCTTTGATTATGACATCATTTGGAAGAACAGGCAGGCAGAGTTGGTAGTCCAAAGGTTTTGGTATGTTTTGTGTTTCTTTATGTGATTATACACATTTTTTTCCTCTGTGACCTAAGTGAAACTCAGGACTAACCTGTGCTGTCTGAGCAGAATAACTCTACAGTAGTTAAGGGATTTTTTTCAAAACAAAGAAAAGACTCTGTTTAACAAAACACTGGCATCAATAATTGAATGTGTTGTACATTGCCCAGGTTCTTGGTACATAGTGGGACCTCAGTAAATGTTAAGTGAATGAATGAATATCCTTATCTATGAACGACTCAGCCGGGAAGTCTAAGAACAAGAAGGACTTCTATTTCAGGATTTTTACCAAGGATTTATGGAGATTCTTATAATAAAAATGGACAGAAATGTCTGATATGTCTAACTCTGACTTCTTGCAAACAAAAGCATCTATATAGGTATTCCTTAAAAATAGAGTGTTCATCTCTGAACAGGAGGAGGAATTATTGATTTCTCTCTATTTGCAGTTTCCCTCGAGGCCCTGTGGTCTGTGTCCACTTTTTGACACAATACAGTAGGGTAGGTATTTCATTTGGTCAGAACTTTCATGGTATTGCAATATTATTATTTTCTGAAGTCACACTGTGTTCAGTAGTGTTTACATTCATGTTTTATATTTTCTAGTAGCAAACTGTATTATAGTCTTGCACTTTCAAAGCATCACATCAATGATTTCTTTTAATATCTTGATGACACTAAACCAGGAAGGATTTGATAAGAATTTTGCATGGATTTGCTGTAGCTTGAATGTTATCAATTGATTTTGTGCAAGCTATCACAGACTCTGATTATGACCCTCACCTACTTACTTTAGTATCTGTTAGAAAAACTGGATTACAAAGTATAAATGTCAGGTATTTGTCCTTATTTTATGTAATATATTCTCTAGTTTCTTAACTTCAATTTTATATTATAGATTTTTTGAAGGAGTGTCAATCTTAAGGATTGTGGGTCTTATTTTGTGTCCATTTCAATATATTATATATCTGTCATCTTTAGTGATGTAGGGGAAACCAAGAGATACAAAGAAATGATTGCTTATTATGAATCTTTAACATCCATAAGGTGACCACATGTACATATCAAACAAGTACAGAAAAAAATAATTTTTTTCATTTATTCATTTAGTGCTTATTTTTTGAGCATCAACGATGTTCCAGGCACAATTTCTTGAGGATGCAGCATTTAACAAAATAGGAAAGGTTTCTGTTTTCTAGGAAGTTAATGTCCAATGATTATAATTATGATTAAACACAAGGAGATACATCTTAGAGAATATAGTTAAGCACCAAAGTGTATGGTCAAGTCGTGAGAGGTTACTAAGGTTCATCCTGTTCCAGGAAGGCCTACTTCATGGCAGGGGAGACTTGAACTTAACCTTGAGGAAAAGAAGGTATTTGCAGAGACGGAGAGGAAGTTAGACAGGTTCTTCAATGTAAACATCCCCCAGTGTGATCTGAGAAGGTCAAAACACTAAGGAAGAGTGTTTGTTCAAGGAAAATTCTCTGATCTTTTTTCCCATTCCATATACACCCCACCAACTTCCTGACTTTAAGTCTTAAGATTGTCAACAATGGACTTCTATTTAGAATGAAGTATGACTGTTTTTGGAGACAGAATTTCAAGTCCCAAATTTGTAGCAAGTCTAGGCAAATAGGAAATGTGCTACTTGCATATTTGAAACTGATTCTCAAAATGTAAAATTTCTATACATGGAAGAATTCAAGTGTAACTTATAGTATTACTGAATAAAATAGTATCTACAGGGGAGGGTAGTGGCACTTAGCAGTAATTTCTCTTTGAGGAATTACGCTTTTTGTACCTAGTGGTCCTATTAAATGGGATAGTATTACCAGGGATCATAGATCTACACAGTCTATTTTGTAAAGTTATAGGAGATAAAAGGAAATGAAATAGAGTAAGAAAGTAGTTTTTAAATCACAAGATCTAAAACTGACTAGGGCCATTGAGAAGGAAAGATAGACAAGGAACAGAAAAAAAGGACTCACTTTCCCCCTTTTCCATGCTGTCTGTGCTTATGCAGTGCTTGTGACCAGGTAACAGGAATGTGACAAAAGCGAAATTTCTTAGGCCACATACTCACCAAATTGGCAAAAAGTGTGACAGTTCTAAGTGTTGACAAGGATCCGGGGTAATGGGGAGCTTCAGACACTGTAGATGGGAATGCAAATTGGTAGAACCACTTTGGGAAAATGGTTTGACGTTATCCATGTAAACTTAAAGATATGAAAATTCTGTGACTCAGCAGTCCCACTTCTCATTACCCTAGAGAAACATGTGTACAGGAGACATGTAACAGAATATTCATAGCAACAGTGTCTGTAATAATCAAAACTGAAAACAACTCAGATGTCCAACCGGGAGATAGATTGTGGGCATTCAAATAATGGAATATTATCGGCAAGGAAAATGAAAGAACTATGGCTACAGTCAAGAAGATGAATAACCCCAACACATGTAGAGCCGACTCAAGCAGGACAACAGAGGCTGTATTTAGAATGAATCCATTCACAGAGAGTTCAAAACCAGGCAAAACTGGACTGTGTGGTTTAAGGTTGTGTACAAAGGTGAGATAACAGGAAGAAAGAAAGGAAATCATTATCACAAAAGTCAGTTAGTAGCTGCCTTCAGGGTAGATAGAATAGACGGAATGGGGAGGAGCTGATGAGAAGGTCTAGGTGCTGGCAGTATTCTCGTTCTTGTCTGGAGTAGTCGTTTCATGTCTAGTGTGGTTGTTTCATGCATACAAATTAATGGCTCAGTGGCTAAGAATACGCCTACAATGCAGGAGCCGCGGGAGATGCGGATTTGATCCCTAGATCAGGAAGATCCCCTGGAAGAGGAAATGGCAACCCACTCTAGTATTCTTGCCTGAAAAGAATCCCATGGGCAAAGGAGCTTGGCAGGTTACAGCCCAAAGGGTCACAAAGAGTTGGACACAACTGTGCGCGCACACACATTTGTTACAATTATTTAGGGTGTCCATTAGTTTTCCTGCACTTTCTTGTAAATAGGTACACTAAATCAGTTTTTTTTTTTTTTTTAAAAAGGAACTTTATGTGAAAGAGGAAAAGATGCCAGAGGTAGCTGTACAGAAAGATTTATGCCGAAACCTGCTTCTCAATGAGCTTCCCAGGTGGCACTAGTGATAAAGAACCCACCTGCTAATGCCGGAGACATAAGAGACACGGGTTTGATCCCAGGGCATGGCTTAACCCACTCCAGTATTCTCGGCCTGGAGAATCCCACGGGCAGAGGAGCCTGGCGGGCTACAGTCCATAGTAGTGTAAAGAGTCGGACATGACTGAAGTGACTTTACCCAGCCACACAGCACTGCTCCTAAAGATGGGAGGCAATTGTAAGAGGTGGAGATAAATTTGCAACCACGTGTCCTTTTTTGTCACTTGGAAGTGTGATTTACACATGGTAAGAAATAACACTTGCTACCAGTCTAATAATTAAAAAATAATAAATGAAGGCCTGCTTTTTCAGAGTATGGAAGAAGAGATCCAGGCCTTTAGAATCAAATTTGATAATTAATTTGTAGCATAATTATTTTCCCATGCTCTATGCATCTTTATTGATTAATGCAGTCTCTTGGATCATACCTAGATGCAAATTGACCAGAGGATCAGCAGAAAATGAAAGCAAGGAGAAAATTAAAATGCTCATCTTATCTAGAGAAACCAAGATATTTTTATTACTCTTATTATTTTAAAATCATCATGAATTCCTCTTACAGGGAAACCCTTAATAGTTCCCCAGTAGTAACAGCATTGCAGAGTATTATCCAGTAATGAAAGAGAATGTTAATAAAATCATTTCTTTTTTATGTTGATATGGATCAAAGTTGCAACTTCAAAATACCAATGATAAAGATGAACGTTTTAAGATTCTAGGTTACTGCTTACCAAGGATAATATTCCTTAACTCGAGTTCACTTCTCATGCTCTGGATTGGAGAAATTATTTGCAGGCAAACAAGAAAAACTCATCCTTAATTTGCTAATCATAAAGATATTACTTTTTTGAAAAAGTGTTGTGCCTTCAAAATGGATCTTTAATTTAAATCATGTGGCAGTCATAAAATATCTTCTGGTGGAGGCTTGAAGGGGGATGGCTTGCTTGAAGGTTGTATCGTGTTCAAGAAGCTATGGAATCACTGTTTGCTAAAAGCAAATTGCCAAATTGATTTATTTTCCAGATAAAGTCACATAATACTATTTAAATACCTGAAATATAAAAAGTGAAAACTAATAAAACAATGAAATATTCCACTGTAGAGCATAAAATCTCCAAGTGTTTTGAAGAGTATCATAAATACCTATCTTAAGAAGCTCAATTAAAGTTTGGAAATAATAATTTTGTTGTTAAATCTCTAAAGAGCTGCAATAGTGCAATCACCTTGAGGAAGAATCCAGAAAAGCTAGTTTTAAATATTGTACTCCTGGAGCAATGATTGATTGATTCTCCAGTGTAAATTTCTTGGTAATGTCTGTTTAGAGACCTCTAAGAAATTGCGGAGTGAGTGAGTTGTTGAGTGTGTGTGTGTGTGTGTGTGTGTGTGTGTGTGTGTGTGTGTGTGTGTATGTACACGGGCACAAGAAAATCTGTTAGTGCAGCAACGACTCTTTTTGGAGCCCTCATCTGGGCAGAAATTGAAAGAGTGTTTAATGATAAACTCTGGGATGGAAGATAGCTTTTGGGGGAAGCCATTATGTAGATGATTTTTTGTTTAATTATTGATTAAAATGATTACTAAGCAACAGTGTATCCAGAGTTTTCACTGTATTTTATATTCTATCTCCCCCTCCCAATTTATTACCGTGAATTAAGAAAATTAAAATTTCAACTTAGAATTAAAAGTAAAATGCACAAAAAAGAAACCACTAGGCAAGTATACTTCACAGTCACCTTGGAGATCATTTAATACAATGGCTTTGGACTGTGCTTTGAGAAGTCTAGGAATTCCAATAGTTTGAGAAGGAGAAAAGGGTAGAGCTGAGGGCTGGGAATGGGGGGTGGACTTGGAGCCTCCCATCTAGGATTCAAACTATGTGGTTTTCTTAAAAGCACGTTTATTTGTCTTGGATCTTCCGCTTAATATTTTGTTTGAAGAACAAGTAGGCAAAAATAGTTTGAAGGCCTCTGCTTTAGTTCCTAATCCCCTCACCTCCTGCTTTCATGTTTGAGTAATCTGGGGTAAAGCTGAAGCTCTTTCAAGGTTTCATGGCGGGTAGTGGCAGAAACCAGAAGAGAAACCGTATGTTCCTGTCTGAGGGGGTTGTTCCCCTGACAATTTTTCCTCTTGGTCCCCGCATCCACCTACTATATAGTGTGTTAATGAAAACATATTACTCAACACTTTTCCTGATAACTTCCCTGTACCTGTGCACAGACACAAGAGGAGACTCAGCTAGCTGTGATACCAGGAGGCTGTGGAGATATTTTTAAATACCACTGTTGGGGAGAGTCATTTCTGCAGAGATGCTCCCTTATTGTTCCCCGATGTTAAGACATTTTGTGTCAAGTATAAGTACCATGACATGGTACTGATGGTAACTAAGAGGCCCAGAGCTTGAAAAACTATGCAGTTGGGAATATTCTCACAGTAAATAAGTAAGATTCACCAGATTATAGGGTCTGACATCTGAGTCAGCATCATAGTTTTAGGAGATACAGCAAAAAGTGAAAGGGGCAAGCGTCAAGCACAGATGTCAGTAGCCATGCTCATCTCACTGAGTTCAAGCCAAAGACACGTTATTGATTTTTCCAGGGAAAATTACATGTGGCTACTTTTAAAAATTTGCCTTAATGGCACTACTTTTCCTCCTGTATTTCTCTTGTTTTTCCCTCCCCTTTTTCTTTTCTTCCTCTTGATAGGTATTAAGGAAGTGCATATTGCGTGTCAATACTATCAGGTACTAAAATCTTTTTGTGCCAAAAGAAGTAGAAACAATTTTTGTTGTCGTTGTTGTTTGTTTTCTTGGTGAAGTGATTAGAACTTCCAAATCACTGGGATAAAAATGTCTTTAGCCTCAAACACTTTTCAAGCGCAACTGTATCTAGAGAGGGTACTGATGGTCGTATTCTGGAAACTCAAAAATTCTACATCGTCTCCAGTTTCCTCAGTGAAAAAATGGAAATAACGCCTATAGAGATGTGTGTCGGAGAAGGCAGTGGCACCCCACTGCAGTACTCTTGCCTGGAAAATCCCTGGTGGGCTGCAGTCCACGGAATCTCGAAGAGTCGGACACGGCTGAGCGACTTCACTTTCAATTTTCACTTTTCACTTTCATGCATTGGAGAAGGAAATGGCAACCCACTCCAGTGTTCTTGCCTGGAGAATCCCAGGGACGGGGGAGCCTGGTGGGCTGCTGTCTATGGGGTCGCACAGAGTCGAACACGACTGAAGTGACTTAGCAGCAGCAGCAGCAGCAAGGTGGCATGCCAAGGGCTTGGTATGAAGGGTGGTGGTCATCGCTTGACAGTGAAATTATCTGTAGTGGTTCTGGTGTTTATCGACTCAGGGATCTTTGGATTTTTAAAGGCAGTTTCCACCTGTATTTCTCCTGGTAGAAGACGAGACTTCTAGCTGAACTAATTGCTTACTGGGAAAATCAGCTTTCTCTGAATTAACTCTAAATTACTGTAATCCCAAGTCTGAAGCTCAAAATCATAATTTACTCTTATGAGGCTGTATTTAATCCCACTACTTCTGAATGACCCATACCAAGGGATACTGTCAAATAAGATGATCCCATTCAAACATTCCCTATGAGAACTTAGGGAGGTTTTCATCAACCAAAATGCTGATATGGAACATTTATTCATTTTGTTGCACTTAATTGATACCTTTTTTCAAATAAGTGTGGAAGCGCTCATTTCAATGAAATGCTTGATTTTTGTCTATTTTCACTTTAAATACAGGGTGAAAATGGAGAATTTGGTGTTGACCACAGACAATTTTCAATGAGAAAAATTTCATCGGGGTATTATTAATAGCTGAATGGGAAAGAATGAGCCTACATTTCTGATCATTCAATTATATCTTGGTAGAATTCCATTCTGGAGCTTCAACATTTTGGCAAGGCTATTAATAGTTGTAGTAAAGTGACTAATGCCTCTTCTAACAGTGGTTTCATGACTGGCCTTTTCTCAGGCACCCCACAAAGCTTTATGTTTCATCTAAATCAAATGTACGTACTGTAAACAAAACGGAGTGTAGTGCAGAAATGAATTCATTTATGTATTCATTCATTCAACCTTCCATTCAAAAAGATGGCCTACTGTGCATAAGATACGAAACTCAGTAGAAAGTGCTCTGGCTAAAATTTGGTAGCAAACAGTGGTATTTGCACCCTTCTGCCTACTTACTCATTTTCAGTCTGTGTGCTGGGATACCAGCGAGGGGCCTCGGGTGAAGAGCAAAGAATACCTGTTTCACAGGTGTTAGTGCTTGTAATGATTGACGAAATTTAAATTTGGAATCAAACACCAGCCTTCTAAGGTGTTCATAATCACCCAGATTAGGCTGACATTAACTCTTGGGTCAGACCATGGGAGCAGAGAATAGAATTGGCCTTTCCGAAGACTGGAAGGTTCTGAATTTCCAACTGCAGTTCATCTTGATATTATTACTAATCAGAGTACCTCCTTCAGTTATTGTGGCTGCTTATGAACTGCAGCCTACTTGCAGTTCATGAATTTGCCTCCTTTTCTGTAGCGGCTGTGAACATTGCAAACAAAATTGCTTTTCATTTTGCTTTGACAGGCAGTTTTAATTTTATTCATCATTTTAGCAAATTGTATAACATTTCAGTTGTGTGTGTCATTGCCTTTATCTTTTTTTGCACCGTATTTATGCTGAAAATATGAAAACAACAATAAAGAAGACACCAATAATAGCGTCTTGTAGTAAAAAGGGCTTATTAAAAGGATATTTTCTGCCTGGGTGAAAAACTTCCTTGAACATGTCATAAATAGTTTATAACACACAGAGCTACACTTTTATGGTCTGTAGAAGTTGACTGTCTGGCTGGCCACATTTTTAAAATTAAAAAGTAATTTCCCATCTCTTTTGAATTTATATTTTGTTTACCCAGACATTGTTCCAGCCTAATTAGACAATGATCATCTTTTTGAAGTCATCAGAAAAACTGAATACAGCATAGACTACACAGGAGAGTTGGAGGGTCGGGGGCGGTGAATGAGGAGTGGGCTGGCTAGGGAAAGACGGGGGTGGGGAGCTTGTAAAGATTTATCTGGTAACAAAGTATACACATTTTCATTTTGTAGAAAAATTACAAATGCCATAAGAGCCAATGGGTTAGTTTTATATCATGTGCTTCTCAAGCTCTTCAGTATAGTTTCGGCAATATGAGGAGCCCTGCAAGCAGGCAATAAAACCAGAGCAGACTTCATGCTCCCTTTTGTCACTGATGTCTCCTGCACAAGGCAAGTTTTGTTCAAATCATCACTGAGGGCTGGTGGCATACTCTCTAACCTCGGATGCAAAGGGCTGGAAGAGGGAGGAGGGCTCTTTCTGCCAGGGGTTTAAAAGAAAATAATGTTTATTCACAATACTTTTTAGGACATAAAGACTTTTATTTAAGATTTACAAGATTGCTGGTAAGGATGATTCATAACCGAAGTCCAGTTTTCCTTAGGGATTAACCACCATGGTTTGTTTTTTTGTTTTTCTAGCATAGCAACTGAATTTCATCATTCATTTTGTCATTTAGCAATAGAAGACAACTTCACCAAAGAAGCTCACAGTACGAGTAAAATTGGAAGTAAATGGAAGCCATATGTTGTTGCTGTAATTCCAAGGTTAAGAAAATCTAGAGTTTTGGCTATTGCCTTTTCTTCTAAACAGGAGGAAGGTAAAGAAAGCTTTTATTATCAATATCAATAGCTGTAAGTTAAAAAAAAAAAAGACATACTTATTTATTTTGTTAATGGCAGCACGAAGAGCATATGACCAGAGTGTTCAGAGCAAGGCTGATGTCTGGCAGTAATCCATTTCTTAACTTATGTACAACTGTG
>NC_091089.1:34162500-34277500 GCF_032405125.1 Capricornis sumatraensis
TTAGGTGTGGCTACAGTCATAGAGCTGTCTCAGGGCATTGATTTGTCACTGATGCAGTTTCAAAGTGAGGGAGTAAAACACCGACTGTTTTGGAATTTGGCAGATTGTAACAGTGTTTTAAACTCTAATCATGGTGGCAAGGAGAGATTCCGGTCTTCAGTTATGAAATGCAGAGAGGGTCCAGCGTTTCCAGATTTACCCCAATTTATAGTATCCTTAGGTTATTATAGCAGCACAACATTATTTTACATTGAAATTGAAGGCTATGTTTAACTCTTGAAAGATTTTCCTGACTGCCTTTCAGCAAAGTTTTCAGTTGAAACATCAAGACAATGAAATTAAGTTATACTAAACGCAGACACATAAACTTGGAAGGGGGTATGATTCCTGTCTTTACATGAATGCTCTGGCTGATGCAGGCACCACCCACCCTGTGAGGGTTTTACAGGGGTATTTATTGTGCCCCAGAAGTTGGAGCCTGACCTCAACTTTTAATTAGCCAGTATGGGACCCGAGACCAGGGAAGAGCCCTCGAATTCCACTCAGATTGTGACCCTTGCGGAGCTCTGGCTCCTTCAAAGGTTAAGATTAGAACAGAGCCACCTCAAGAAGAGAAGGACGAGGGGCAAAATCAGGTGACTCAGGTGAAGTTCCACCTCAGAGAGACAGCAGCAACTTTTCAATGTTACGGTGGTGGAGGCTCTTTTCTGAGGGAAAAAAAAAAATCCCACATGGAGATGATTTTTGATACGTGTGAGAGGCCCGGGCGGCCTTCTCGTCAGAGGTTGGTTGTTCTCTCCTTGGAGAAAGGCCTTGCTCTGCTCATTATACAAACAGAGGTGCCAGCTGCCTTCTGGACAAAGCCGGCACACTGTGGCTAAAGTCCTCCTTGGATCCCTTAATGCATCTGAGGAAACGGTTTTGTGCTGAAGCACGTTTAAGTATCCACTGGAACACTTGAATCTGGCGCCCTAAAAATTTTAAAAGCTCTTTCATCTGGGCTCCACGTGGTGCCTTTCACTTAGCCATCTTCTGTGTTCTTTGCTGTCCTTGTCAATCAGAAAGTGCTTTATTCTTGCGAGATTTTTTTTTTTATCCTGTATTTCTTATTTGCAGGTGTCCCCGATAAAGGCCTAAAGGGAAAGAAAAGCAACAGAATTTCCTACTTGAATACTATTTCCATTTGAGGTGCGGAGTTATGTATATAATTTTTTTTAAAGCTTCTGACCAGTCTTTTTAAAAGGATTCCTATGCTAGCCTGTCCCATTTGTAATGGGATACTGATTTTTCGGCACCAGCACATTGCCTGTCGTTGGGTTTCCCATCACCACCCCCATCCCACCCCTGTATTAATTCTGCGCTTGGCCAGTTGGTAGGTGGGCAGCTCTGCCGACTTCTTCCTTCCAGATACTGACCTGTATTATTCCTGAAGCAGGCCCTGCTCCGCTAAGGCCTGGGTTTGAAACACCAGCCTAGCTTCACTCCTGGTTCAGTGGCTGCTGTGCTGGGTGCACAGTGCCGGCTTCCATGCTTTAGAGGTGCCTGCTGCCCCCCCATACTTCTCTCCCAGCCAACCGGCTCCACTCTGACTCTGCTCTTGCCTTCCATCTTTGCACCCGTCTTCTTTTTCTCTTCTGCACTCTTATCTCCCGTCACCTGGTTCCAGAGGCACTCGATGGCCACCAGTGAAAAAGTTGTTGAAAGTTTTAGCTGGAAGAAATGTTAGTAAACTATTCAACAGTTTTCTGTGTTCTCATTTTTACCTTTCATACTTCAGGACTTAACCAGGTGGCTCAGATAGTAAAGAATTTGCGTGCAATGCAGGCAGACTTAGGTTTGATCCCTGGTTTGGGAAGATCCCCTGGAGAAGGAAATGGCAACCTATTCCAGTAGTCTTGCCTGGGAAATTCTATTGACAGAGGAGCCTGGCAGGCTACAGTCCATGGAGTGTCAAAGAGTCAGACACGACTGAGCAACTAACACTTCCACACATAGTTTAGAATGGAGCTGAGGAGTTACTTTTTTCCCCCGAAATCCTCAGATTTGTAAACAGAATTAAATTGTCTGAAAGTAGCAGTGTGTTTGTCATTCAGTCTTGTCTGACTCTTTGTGACCCCATGGACTATAGCCTGCCAGACTCCTCTGTCCATGGGATTTTCTAGGCAAGAATACTGGAGTGGGTTGTCCTTCCCTTCTCCAAGGGATCTTCCCAACCCAGGGATCAAACCTGGGTCTCCCACGTTGCAGGCAGATTCTTTACTGTCTGAGCCACCAGGAAGCAGGAGGGATTTCCTCAAAACCTACTTATTCTCTCAGGAAGGTGTAAGGGCTATTTTCAGGAGTCTTAAAAGTGGGATCCCAGTTTGAACAAAAGATAAAAACCTTTGCCTGGGATATGAGAGGATTTTTTTTTCTGCTAGTTTTAGGCCAGCAGGATTCTAATAAATGCTGATTAAGTACCGCCTGTGATTCCTTCTGTTATTTTTGACCACATGCTTTATTATAGCCACCTGCCTGATAAGATACTTCACACTGCACTGGGCCATCACAAGCCTCTTAGAGTGGGCCACACAGGTTTTTTTTTTTTCTCCTTGTTGTTAAAACTGTATATCATAGTGTTTATTTTTTAGAAAAGTCAGATTGCTTGAGCAAAATTTCTAGCTCTGCCTTTTAATAGCTGTGTGATTTGGGGAAGTTGCTTAACCCCTCTGTGCTTCCCTGGTGGCTTAGAGGTTAAAGTGTCTGCCTGCAATGCGGGAGACCTGGGTTCGATCCCTGAGTCAGGAAGAACCCCTGGAGAAGAAAATGGCAACCCACTCTAGTATTCTTGCCTGGAGAATCCCATGGACAGAGGAGCCTGGTGGGCTACAGTCCACAGGGTCTCAAAGAATCATGACTGAGCGACTTAACTTTCCACTTTCTGTGCTTCCATATCTGCAAACCTGTGTAATAATAGTACCCTCCTCATAAGATTCCCTTAAGAATGCATGCCAAGCACAGCATCAGTTTAAAGCACATAGTAAGTGAGTGAGTGAAGTCGCTCAGTCGTGTCGACTCTTGGAGACCCTGTGGACTGTAGCCTACCAGGCTCCTCTGTCCATGGGATTCTCCAGGCAAGAGTAGTGGAGTGGGCTACCATTTCCTTCTCCAGGGGATCTTCCCAACCCAAGGATCGAACCTGGGTCTCCCACATTGGAGGCAGACGCTTTAACCTCTGAGCCACCAGGGAAGCCCATACTAAGTTTTCAGTAAATGTCAGTCATTATTAACACCACACAGAGTCATTCATCAGTAGTAAGTTTTCTGCTGTTGCTGCTTGCTGCTAAGTCACTTCAGTCGTGTCCGACTCTGTGCGACCCCATCGACGGCAGCCCAACAGGCTCCCCCGTCCCTGGAATTCTCCAGGCAAGAACACTGGAGTGGGTTGCCATTTCTTTCTCCAATGCATGAAAGTGAAAAGTGAAAGTGAAGTCGCTCAGTCGTGTCCGACTCTTAGCAACCCCATGGACTGCAGCCCACCAGGCTCCTCCATCCATGGGATTTTCCAGGCAAGAGTACTGGAGTGGGGTGCCATTGCCTTCTTCCACATTTTGCATTTCCATATTAATCCTTGGGAGCAAACCTTGTGCGTCATGGTTTGAATCAGCCAAGTTGATTTGGGCCAGTGTTGTGCTCTGAGACAGAAAGTACCCTGAGTGTGCAGGCATCATCCCGTCCCCTCTCTTGACAGTCAGCTTAGTGTTTGTGCTGAAGAATGGGAACAAAATCAAAGTCGGTTTCCAGGAAGAATAATTTCCTCACGTGTGTTTTAGATGCTTCTTGCTTTTCTCATTATTCTCTATTCCTGTCTGGCTATGAAAACGTTGCTGCAGATCCAACATCACACAAATCAGTGGATGCCACCAGAGCCTGGGGCAGCCGGGGGTCATTTTTATATCACTTGACACTTCATCCCTAAGTCTGCTGTTTGTTGAGATGATATGAAAGGAATTTCTTAACCAGGAAGTAGAAAATGAGGGTCATATAGGTGTAAGGAATGATTTACTCAGAATGTATGTACGTGAGAGTGTGAGGAATTGAGAGTATGGGCAAGAGTGGATTTGGGTGATGGGATATTTCTTCAGAAGCCATTTTAGAGGTGATTGGATCTGCGGTTTATAATATCTTTGATCATGCCTACTAAATTTGAAACAAGTATTCCTAATGGACTGGGAGAACTCCATTCTTCTCAGTGGGTCGATTCAATTTATTATTGTTTTTAATGCCATAAGATCATACGGAAAAACCTGAATGAACTTTTTGGTCAACTCAGTATTATACTGTTGGAAGGAACTGGTTAGACACAGGTGAGGCTTGTGTCAGTGTTTACTTGTTATTCTTCTAGTTGGCAGGAAACCTCACACCCACCAGCGGTGAGCTTCACTGTGTCTTCAGCGTCTCTGTTTCTCACTTTGAAGGCAGCCTGTGGTCCTTCAGGATCTGGTCGCGTATGTGGTTCTAGATCTGACTTTCGTGTGTGTGTCTGAGAGTGGAGAAGAGTGTGGAATCCCATGATCCTGCATAGTGAGTGTACCTGAAACAGACAAAAGGAAGAGATACAAAGAGGTAGTAGAAAGGAGTCTTGCTCCTCTTCCTACGTCCCTTGTCACTTGTAACAAAAAAAATGAGAATCTTTTGTACAAGTGTATGTGTGTCGACTGTATGGTGGTGTGCGCTCAGCTACAGTATGGGCATTTAACCTTTACATTTGCTACCTAATAATGACGTGTCTTTATTGCATATAAACGTTTGAGGCATTTCTCTGACACTTCCCCTATTATTTTCAGTGCTGGGAGTGTTGAAGGCAGGATGGCCATCTGTCAGGGCCACGGAGGAGGAGGGCTGGGGGAGGCCTGCCTTTGGTTGGTGGTTGTGGGGGAGCTCTGAGCCTAACTTCCTCCAAGGATCCTTCCAGCTCCAAGCCTGTGATTCTATGAAATAATTTGGCTCTAATGTAGTGCCAGGGACATTTTTTTTGAAACTTAATGTGATACCATATTCTTTATCAATATATCGTATCACTGCAGTTTGTGACATTATGCTGTAAAATGCTAGACCATAAAAGCCTATAATTTATAAGGCTATATTAGCTACTTACTTTATGTATTATAGCCTGATAGCCTTGTAATTCAACATTGCCTATCATTTATTCTATATATAATTCCATGGAGGGTTCTGGTGACATTATAAACCACAAAAGCAGAGCTCAAGTGGTTAGTCATTAGAACCCCAAGATAGAAATACCTTGTATTACATTATTCAGTATTTATTATTTCCCATAATGTGAAGGTAAAACACTTGGATTTGAAACATTTTCTATTTATGCTCTACATTACGGTGTTCGTATACATGCCAATCAAAAGTGCTCTGGTTGAATACCACATCACAACCATATGTAACCTTGTTTTTGTTTAAAATATATGTTTGTTATCCATGGATATGCTGTCTGTTCTTCTGCATAACAAGTTTTTCCCCTGGCTGGTTATCAAAGAGGAAATTCTGTTGCCCATCCGTTGTGAAGTTTGTTGCCTATTAAGTTCAAGAGAAGCAAAAGGCATTTGTTTTTGAATGAATTCTAAGTCATTCGTACAGAGCTCAGTCAAAAATAAATACTCGACATGGTTCTTCTACACAAAAACCACTGTAGTATTGGTAATGGGCCAAAGTCTGTAGTTATGCTAACACATGTTGAAATGCATTAGATCATTATTGTAGAATGCTCTAGTATATTTTTATAAGTGGTCTGTGTGTCCAAACTAATTACATAACAACTTTGATTGATGTAATCCTCTTACATAAAGTTGGTTCTTGTTTTATAAACAATGCTGCTCTCTCTTCCGTTCTTCACTCCCTCACTACTCCTCTTTACCTTTGCAGGGACGTTTTGGTTATAGAAGCCATGGGTGGTAGGGCTGATTATGGTAACAGCAACAGCTGGTATATTTCATTTGATTTCAGAATGAGAATTAAGCACCCCCACCCCTCAGTTTCCCATCAGTGTAGGTAGTTTTTCCTTGAGGTTTGTAAAGAGACTAAAAGTTTAGAAAGAGAGAAAGAGGACTAAAAGTTATTAAAACAACTGAGTTATAACATAACTGAAGCCAGCCTACTGTAAAAAATGACCTGTTTTATGACATCACATTATAATAACTATTCACAGTGGTGAGCAAGTCTATTGAGGTTCCATGGTGATAGTCATTTATTATTTGTTAAAAGTGGAGGAAAAGAGAAAAAGATTTAAAAGGAAGGAGAGGAGGAGGAAGAATTAGGAGCAGCCAGTGGACGGCTTTCACTTTAAATCACAGTGCCATTTCTCTTCTAGCCAGTAAGTGACTTGGAAGTATTGAAAGATAAACAACCTGAGCAGAGGCCTTGGAGTCTTGCCATACGTTAGGATCTCAATTAAGGGATGAAGTTGCAAGACACTCGAGTTTCATCACCAGTGATGTTGGGCTCTGTGGGTCAGTAAAGGAAGCAAGTGGTCTGTTCTAGTTGCAGGCAGTAGTGCTTTGGGCACATCACCACCTGCGTTGACATTAATGGGACTTAGTGGCACGAATCTTGTCAAATTGAAAAGAGAACAGACCCCTAAAGGAGAAACATGAATAGAAGAGTGGGGGTTTAAATTTGCTTGAATCTCCTCTTTGTTAGAAATACTTATCTCTCTTTTTTGTCATTTGCTGAAGCATTTACTGATGAATAAGTAACATGGAATATCACAAATGCAAGAACTTGGATTCTCCGCTGAGGACAGATTCTTTTTTCCCCAGTGCTATTCAAAAGCCAGGTTGTAGGGAGTGTTGGAAATACCCCATTTCTGGGTACATGAATAGCAATGCTCTCCATTTTAGCTCTAATTTGCATCGCCTGTGCTGTCATATTTTGCTGTGGCACCATTTTCTCTAAGTATTGCATTATTGACTTAAAAGGTGTCATTTTCCAAATGATGGAGGCAAGGAAGTACATTTTCCTTATTTTGTAATTTGCACACAGATTGAAAAAGACTTAACCATTGTCACAAAATTTGGATATGATGGATCTTGTATTTTAACTGGATTGTGGGTGTAGAGAAATGTACCAGCACATTAATTTTAATGGAAGACTGTGGCATCCTTGAGAAATATTTTGAAAGTTAAGTCATGCTAATTTTCTTCCTCATTTCTTTCCTCCTGTTTCTTAAGTCCTGATCATCTTTCACTCTTTACTGTTCTGTGTCATCATGGGTGATGGTTAATTCAAGATAATTGTGGCTTCGGTGATATTATATTTAGTCTAGTGTTTTTCACCCATTCAAGTATAGCACAGATATTAATTTTGTTATTCTGCACCTGAACAGAAACAAAATAACTCGATAAGACACTAATTTCTTTCACCTGTGTTTCCCACCAAACGATAAGAAAATAACCATAGCTGTGCATATCCATTCTTCCACTAAGCCTTTTGGCACCCAAGTGTTTGTGAGCACAAAGAGTTTTGCACACTTTACTTGAAAGTGGAGGCTCTAAAAAAAAAAAGAAAAAGAAAAAAGAAAGTGGAGGCTCTAAGTTCCACTTTGACATGACCCACTAATAGTTATTTTTGAAATCCAAGTTAGATATAGCAAGTTTTATTGGCCTTTTTGTTTTGCCTGAAACCAACTTTTTTCTTACTTGCTACAAATGAAAAACTAGCTGGGAGAGTGTTGGAAAGCAAAAACATTGTGTTACATACAACCAGCATATCCAGTGATGGCACAAACAGGGAAGGTGGAAAGATGATAGATTTGATGGACTTTGGGGCTGCAGTCCATGGGGTTGCTGAGGGTTGGACACAACTGAGCAACTTCACTTTCACTTTTCACTTTCATGCATTGGAGAAGGAAATGGCAACCCACTCCAGTGTTCTTGCCTGGAGAATCCCAGGGACGGGGGAGCCTGGTGGGCTGCCATCCGTGAGGTCGCACAGAGTCAGACATGACTGAAGTGACTTAGCAGCAGTAGCAGTTGCTTAGAATAAGCATATACTTTTTATATTCCTTTTCTTTGACCTTCTGATGCAATATTACATATAATTACATATTAATGATGCTATATCATTATTATATTATACCTTATGTTAGTGATAATCTCCAAATCCATTTAATTTTTAGTTTAGGATTAATAATCATTGTGGTTTTCTAGATATAAAAAAATTGGAGAAGGAAATGGCAACAGAGATAAATGTTTCCGAGTTGATAGGACTTCACTAACTTCTTAAGTATAAAAGGAAGTGATGTATATACCTGTATTAATGAACCCTTGGAAGAGGTGGTGTAAAAGTGAAGCATAAGATATATATCAAACACATTTAGGTTTCAGTGGGCTGTCTTCTCCTTGAACTCGGCTGGCAGCTTTAATGCGTTATGCTCATGCATTGGGGGAAATGAGATCTGTAAGTACTTCCTTCACTATCCAAGTATCCATTCTAAGTAGAGCTGTCTCTCTCTCTCTGTCTCCGTGCAGTCAACATTAAAGTGATATTTTACATTGCTCAAAAATTATGTGAGTGTTTGTTGCTGTTGTGTAGGAAGGAAATAAATCAAGGGCTTTTGTGGGATTTCAAAGTCTTCCCAAGAGGAAAGAGCTAATATTAAGGCCTTCACAAGTGGGATTAATTTTGTATATCTCTCAGGAGTCTATTGGGTATTATATTTATACATTATAAAATGTGTTTTGATATGCCTTAAATTAATATTTTTCTATCAGCAGGGTGAGCGTGAAGGTAGGTAGCAGTTTCTGTCTGGGGTTGGGGGAGGGGAGGAGAGGGGGGCAGCGGCATGATCTCAGGTGTCAGGCTGGGATCCAGTCTCTGGTTTCCTTGGGTGCCCGGCATTAGCCTTAGAGGCAACGTTTACCTGGACGGTGGGACTCAAAGGAAAAATGCTCTCCTCTGCCCACGACCACTTTTTCAATTTTTGCCTTTAAAATTTACGCACTTAAAAAGTAAGCTCTTTTTGCACGTGGCGCTGGTGGCCGATTGCCAAACCTTGTGCTTCTCTGCCGTCAATAGCAGCTTCCCTGGATGTCTTTTAGCGGATGCTGTCAACTCATCACCTTTCTCTCACTCCCCTCACACTGCCTTCATGGATCACTGCGTGTGCTGGTGCTCGTGTGTCGGGGGAAGGGCACAGCTGCAAAGGGGTCACCCCCAGGGACCCGCGCTTCCTGTCTCCGTGGTGGAGGCAGTCCTGGTCAGTCTAGCCTTGTGACCTGTTTCCCCTTCCTTTCCTTAGATTTGTTTGGCAGGAAAGCCCATTGGCCCCAGAGCAGAACACTAGTCCTCGGCTGGTGGGGAGGAGGGGAGACAGAGGGAACCAGCTCGGAGAGTGTAGCCATTTGTCCTCCTGTGTATGTGGCGTTGGTAATCAAAATGTGTTAGCTTGAAAGTAAGAGGCCTTTCTCTGCTGTCTGCTTAATAATCCTTGCTATCTTAAGAGTAACTGAGTGGGTGCCCTGCAGTAACATCCTGACTGCAGACTACATGAATGGTTGCCTGGGTGGCCTGTAAATCAAAGTGTAAAGATTCCATGGGTTTACTTTCATTTGGTTACAAGTTTGGATCATCTGGACTCCTCAACCAACCAGAGTTCTAGATGCTAGTTTAAAAAAAATAAAAAGCGTATTTGTGTCCCTTTTACTGTTATCTTTGGCTTCACTTTCTTTCTTTTTTTTTTTTTTTTGCTTCACAAGCTGTATTGGAAGAAAATTTTAAAGTTCATCCTTTGCAGAACCCAGGTTCCATGATAGAAAGGTTTATTCAAATGCCTGTCATACTCTGTGAGTTTTATCACAGCAGGACCCAGTAGCCCCACAAATCGGCAGGAAATCCACCATAAATTTTTCAGTTCCTTGATGATTGAGTGTTTGCACCATAGCAAGCTTTTTTGGCAATATTTTATAGGTTGGACAAAGAATTTGTTTTGAATGAAAGCCCAGATAAGATTTGTAAGTTTTTCTCTTTTTCGTCCTTATTTCTGATTTTTTCCCCCCCTATGGGGCTGGAACATTTTTTTTTCTCTGTGCTCTGATGCTTGGTTGAACAGTGGGAGATTGAAGTGCTTGCCGTGCCTGACAGACGTAAAGTTAAATATGCAACAATGAGGAGGGATTCGAGGGCACAAGCCTTAAGTCCCACAACAGACTTTTAAGATGCTGTAAATATATTCAAATGACAACTCTCCCGTCCACTAGACACAACATCTTATTTCATTTTGAAAACAAGTCTGAAGAATGCCCCGAGAATTTTACATTGAATGTCTGGTGGTATGTAAGTATTTCTTCATTATTCCGAAGTACCTGCCCACACCTGGATCATAAATATGAGTAGATTCAGCTCCTTTGAACTGTTAGATTTCCCGTCCAATGAGACTGCTTCTCCCATTTTGTTGTGATAGTAGATCCTCGGTTTTTCAATCATGTGTAATCTTTGAGAAAATATTTTGTCAATGAAATTCTACTTCATATACCACCGTTGCGTGTGTGTGTGTGTGTGTGTGTGTGTGTGTGTGTGAAGTTGCTTCAGTTGCGTCTGACTCTGCAGCCCCATGGACTGTAACCTTCCAGGTACCTCTGTCCATGGGATTCTCCAGGCAAGAATACTGGAGTGGGTTGCCATTCCCTTCTCCAGGGGATCTTCCTGACCCAGGGGTCGAATTCACATCAAACCTGCATTGACAGGTAGGTATTTACCACTAGCACCATCTGGAAAGCCCATATACCATTAGCCATTAATAAATGCCATGTGATTAATTGTGTTCAATGGTATGGTAATCATTTCCATTTTATATAGTTAGATGACAGCCTACTCGAATCAGCTGACTGCAGAAGTATTTGGGCCACAGACTTAAGAAAGCAAGAGAGACTGCTAGGTGGTCATGCAAAATCTATATAGGAAAATTTTCCCAGTTTCTCCTAAACCAAGCTGAAATCACCATGATTGCTGATTCTACTGAGAGATTTCTTGTGGAATTGCTGGTTGCTCAGTATTCTACACACAAAGGAATACCCTACCAGCAAAGGATTCTCTACACCGTGGGACTGATAACTCTTACAGTAGAGACCCAAGAAGCCAGAACATCAAGGTGTCTACATCGTAGCTGAAGGCTCTTCCCTCTGTCTCTGAAAGTGAAAGAAGGCAGGGGGTATGAAGGTTGGATTCTGCCTTTGGCTGTTCCATCTCTGCCTCTGAGCTTGCATGAGTTTTTTAATCTTTTGGCCTTCAACTTAGTATTTGTAGGCTGATACCTTTGAAATAGTAGAGCCCTTTCTGCTCTTAAGTTCTATGATTCTACCTAATAATTTTTATTGCCTTTATTAGTAATAATAGGAAACTATAGTCAGCTCAACTGCAAAATAGCCATTATGGACAGGTAGCAGATATCTTGTACTAATGCCTCTATACAATGTACCAGGCTTTCCAGGTAGCACTAGTGGTAAAGAATCCACCAGCCAGTGCAGAAGACGCTGGTTTGATCTGTAGGTTGGGAAGATCCCCTGGGGGAGGGCATGGCAACCCACTCCTGTATCCTTGCCTGGAGAATCCCATGAACAGAGGAGCCTGGCGGGCTACAGTCCATGGATCACAAAGAGTTGCACACAGCTAAAGTGACTGAACACAGCACAGCTGATTTAAAAATTCTTATGACTTAGGGAACTACCCTCCTGGCGAGCCAGTCATTCAGATTTTGCCTTCCAATAAAGGGTTTTGGGTTTGATCTGTGGTTGGGGAGCTAGGATCCCACTTGCCTACAGCCAAAAAACCAAAGCATAAAACAGAAGAAAAATTGTAAAAAACTCAACAAAGACTAAAATTCGTCCACTTCAAAAAATCTTTAAAAAAATTTATGACTTATGAGCAATCTATGTGTACTGACAGTTACAACTAATCTTTCTATGTTTCATGCTCTGTTCTAAGTACTATGAGTTATTGTTGTTTAGTTGCTTAGTCGTGTCTGACTCTTTGTGACCCCATGGACTCTAGCCCACCAGGCTCCTCTCCCAGTGGGATTCTCCAGGCAAGAATACTGGAGTGGGTTGCTGGGATCAAACCCGTGCTCCTGCATTGGCAGGTGGATTCTTCACCACTTCACCACCAGAGAAGCCCTCTAAGTACTATATATACCTTTATAACAATCAGGTTTAGGTAATGATATTATTATTATCTCCCTTTTACAGAAGGGGAAACTGTGGAACCCAGAGGCTAGGTAACTTGTCCAGAGTCACATAAATGGTGCATGGTGGTGGAGCTAGAATTTGAACTCAGGCAACCTGCCTTGGGATTCCACGCTCTTAACTCCTATACCAGGCTACTTCTCAAGTACCCACATTTGCCCTCTTCACTACATACAAATCACAGATGCCCTCCCGTTTCTACTGCTTACATTCACTATAGAAAACAAGTTTGACCTTTCAAACATCTGAGAATATAGAACTGGAGTAAGAGAAGCTTCCTGGTAGGGCTGGCCTACTTGCAGTGTGGCTACCTATCAAAATTTCTTTTCTAACTCTTTAATCTTTAAAACATTTTATAGGGAATTAAACTTTATTAACATTCAAGCTATTTTTAAAGTGCTGTTGAGAGTGCTAAATTGCGGTTTGGTTCAGTTCAGTTCAGTCACTCAGTCGTGTCCGACTCTTTGAGACCCCATGAATCACAGCACGCCAGGCCTCCCTGTCCATCACCAACTCCTGGAGTTTACTCAAACTCAAGTTCATGGAGTCCCTGATGCCATCCAGCCATCTCATCCTCGGTTGTCCCCTTCTCCTCCTGCCCCCAATCCCTCCCAGCATCAAAGTCTTTTCCAGTGAGTCAACTCTTCACATGAGGTGGCCAAAGTACTGGAGTTTCAGCTTTAGCATCATTCCTTCCAAAGAAATCCCAGGGTTGATCTCCTTCAGAATGGACTGGTTGGATCTCCTTGCAATCCAAGGGACTCTCAAGAGTCTTCTCCAGCACCACAGTTCAAAAGCATCAATTCTTTGGCACTCAGCTTTCTTCACAGTCCAACTCTCACATCCATACATGACTACTGGAAAAACCATAGCCTTGATTAGATGGACCTTTGTTGGCAAAGTAATGTCTCTGCTTTTGAATGTGCTATCTAGGTTGGTCATAACTTTCCTTCCAAGGAGGAAGCGTCTTTTAATTTCATGGCTGCAGTCACCATCTGTAGTGATTTTGGAGCCCCAAAAAATAAAGTCTGACACTGTTTCCACTGTTTCCCCATCTATTTCCTATGAAGTGATGGGACTGAATGCCATGATCTTCATTTTCTGAATGTTGAATGTTAGGCCAACTTTTTCACTCTCCTCTTTCACTTTCATCAAGAGGCTTTTTAGTTCCTCTTCACTTTCTGCCATAAGGGTGGTGTCATCTGCATATCTGAGGTTATTGATATTTCTCCCAGCAATCTTGATTCCAGCTTGTGTTTCTTCCAGTCCAGCGTTTCTCATGATGTACTCTGCATAGAAGTTAAATAAGCAGGGTGACAATATAAAGCCTTGACGTACTCCTTTTCCTATTTGGAACCAGTCTGTTGTTCCATGTGCAGTTCTAACTGTTGCTTCCTAACCTGCATATAGGTTTCCCAAGAGGCAGGTCAGGTGGTCTGGTATTCCCATCTCTTGAAGAATTTTCCACAGTTTATTGTGATCCACACAGTCAAAGTCAGTAAAGCATAGTCAGTAAAGCAGAAATAGATGTTTTTCTAGAACTCTCTTGCTTTTCCCATGATCCAGCGGATGTTGGCAATTTGATCTCTGGTTCCTCTGCCTTTTCTAAAACCAGCTTGAACATCAGGAAGTTCACGGTTCACGTATTGCTGAAGCCTGGCTTGGAGAATTTTGAGCATTACTTTACTAGCGTGTGAGATGAGTGCAAATGTGCGATAGTTTGCGCATTCTTTGGCATTGCCTTCCTTTGGGATTGGACGTTTTCCAGTCCTGTGGCCACTGCTGAGTTTTCCAAATTTGCTGGCATATTGAGTGCAGCACTTTCACAGCATCATCTTTCAGGATTTGAAATAGCTCAACTGGAATGCTATCACCTCCACTAGCTTTGTTTGTAGTGATGCTTTCTAAGGCCCACTTGACTTCACATTCCAGGTTAGTTGTTTACAAATAAGTGGAAAATGATTTAATTGGATTAATTTCTATTCAGAGCTGGAGATCAGTTGTATTGTGGGGACTGAACATTGAGTGGGAAGGGCAATGGATGAGAAGTGTTGATATCTACACCTCTAGATGTCTGAATAATCTGGATAGAGTGTCCTTGAAGTTGTGTGTATGGGGGTGTCTCTGAGTAGAATGAGGCCTCTGATGTCATGGCGAAAGAGAATCTAGGCAACAGTAAGTAAGTTTAGGAAGAAAATTGGGGAAGTAGGATGCACTTTTATCTTGCTCATAAAATCTACCTAGCGTGAGTGAAGTCAGTCAGACAGAGAAAGAAAAATATCATATGATATCACTTATATGCAGAATCTTTTTTTAAGAAAGGCTATAAATGAACTTATTTACAAAACACAAGTGGAGTCACACATGTATGAAAAAACTATAGTTCCCAGAGATTAAGAGGGGGGATAAATTGGGATAATGAGATTGACACATATGCACTGTTCAGTTCAGTTCAGTCGCTCAGTCGTGTCCGACTCTTTGCGACCCCATGAACCGCAGCACGCCAGCCCTCCCTGTTCATCACCATCTCCCGGAGTTCACTCAGACTCACGTCCATCGAGTCCGTGATGCCATCCAGCCATCTCATCCTGGGTCGTCCCCTTCTCCTCCTGCCCCCAATCCCTCCCAGCATCAGAGTCTTTTCCAATGAGTCAACTCTTCTCATGAGGTGGCCAAAGTACTGGAGTTTCAGCTTTAGCATCATTCATTCCAAAGAAATCCCAGGGTTGATCTCCTTCAGAATGGATTGGTTGGATCTCCTTCAGAATGGATTGGTTGGATCTCCTTGCAGTCCAAGGGACTCATATGCACTACTATATATATAAAATAGATAACTAATAAGGACCTAATGTATAGCACAGGGAACTCTACTCAATGCTCTGTAATGGCCTATATGAGAAAACAATCTAAAAAAAAAGTGGATATATGTGTATGTATAACTGGTTCACTTTGCTGTACACCTGAGACTAACACAACATTGTTAGTCAACTGCAGTCTGACAAAAATTTTTAAAACAAACAAAAAACCTACTTAGGGCCAGTCCTGAGTCCAAGAAAGGGAGAGGTGTATATCTAGCTACTCTCTTCTTGGATTTTGGCTTCTCCTCTTCCCCCTGCATTGCTGTTCTCAAAAGTCAGCACCAGGATAAGCATTTTGAACAGGATAGTGAAGGACAACAGGAGTGAAACATTTGGGGTGTGTGTGTGTGTGTGTGTGAGATGGAGAAAGAGAGAGATGGTGGGATGGGAATGATGCTGGAAGCTGACTGAAGCTTAGAATTTTGTTTTATGTATTTGTTTTTAATGTGTGTTATTAACAGTTGGATGACCAACACAGTTGGATGTCTTCCAGTTTTGGAAAATAACCTATGAACAGCTTACAACAGAACAACTTAATACTATGGAACCTACTTATACTGTCTCATTTAATGAAACTATTCATTTTGGTCCCTGATGACACGTGGCCTCTGTTATTTCCGTCTTTAGGAATATGCTTTGACTTTGCCTACAGACTTTTTTTCTTTTCAAATCGTCTATCGATCGATCAATCTAGCTATTTATGTTAGCACAGTTTGGGTTCACAGCTCAGTTGAGAGACAGGTGCTGCCTACAGACGTTTGCTTCCTCTCTTTCCTTCTCTGTTTTCTCCCTCTGTACTTTCTGCTTTTTCATGGTGTCAGTATTTTTGTCCCCTTCCTCTCCTCCTTCTTTCCCTCAGCTTCTTCTGTTTTTCCCTTTTCCTGTCTGATTTCCTGTCTCACAAAATATCTGATGATATTTTCTTGATTTAGCTAAGACAAGCAGAACTTCCAGGTGTTTGTTTAACTAATAATGAAAATTGCTAGAAGAAATAATCGACACAAAAATAAAGCCTGATGATGTTGTAAATTTCACTCCCCCAAATTTGATTTTCAATAAAATCGACAGAAGAATGACAAAATGTAAACCTTCAACATTTGAACCAGAGAAATTGAACCTGGTAGGAATGTTCATCTTAAAACTCACAAGGTGTTTGAAACAGGCAAAAACTGATGAATGAATTGAATTATGGTAATTTTAATAAAAATGGGTTGATCCTAATGAAAATAATTTCAGTGAAATAAGAATGAGGATAGGAAACATAGAATAGTTTGTGCTATGTAAGGAACTGATGAAGGAATTTAACCATCTCAGTTGGGTTCACTTCTCAAAATTCTTTAATGATAAAAATTCATCAGTAGTGGCAAAATTCTGTTTAAAAATGCTTGTTTTCAACATTGTTGTATTGAAAATATTGGAACAAAATGATAGAGTGAAAACAGCAGGGATAAATGTCCTGATCCTTTCCTTTAATCCCCATAGCTCTACAGATTAGGTGGATTAATTTATATCATGGAGAAATAGTTCAAGCCCAAGGACTTTAGAAAGTTGGAAACTATTTGGGTGGGGTGTCTGACTTATATACATCATAATGATGAGGATACTGGTACCTATTTGAAAAGAATAGAACAGCTTGGATATGAAAATATTTTACTGCATGGAAAAATTTGGCTCTGTTAAATTTTAAATAGTTACAGTATCAGAGTCATAAGTTTGACATTCTAATGAAAATTCTAATGACCTATTCAACCAGTTTTGTAGATAGGTTAAGAAAATTATTAACCTAAATTTTTTCTCATCAATCAGAGTTAACTAAGATTACGTAATTATGTAATTTGATCATGGTAAGAATCAGTAGTTTGAAGGATGGAAGAAATTTGTGTCTCCCATGTGTTAGGTACTGGGAACTGAGTTTAAATATCAAGTGTGTGTTAGTTGCTCAGTCATATCTAACTCTTTATGACCCCATGAACTGTAGCCTGAAAGGTTCTTTTGTCCATGAGATTCTCTAAGCAAGAATGCTGGAGTAGGTTGCCATTGCCTTCTCTAAGGGATCTTCCTGACCTAGTGATTGAACCCAGCTCTCCTGTATTGCAGGCAGATTCTTCATAGTCTGAGCCACCAGAGAAGCCTTAAATATCAAAGTTACCTTACAATTCTGGATGCGTTTATACTCTTTTGACCTGGGGTTCAATGAGACTTATTCTTACTTTGGTTTTAAGAGATCTGAGATTTGTAATAAAATATTCTCGTAGCTCAGTCGGTAAAGAATCTGCCTGCAGTGCAGGAGACCCAGGTTCCATCCCTGGGTTCGGAAGTTCCCCTGGAGAAGGAAATGGCAACCCACTCCAATATTCTTGCCTGGAGCATCCCATACACAGAGGAGACTGGCAGGCTACAGTCTATGGGGTCACAAGAGTTGGACATGCCTTACCACCATCATTCTTGTAATTGAAAAGGGTGTCAGATAGTGGTTTGTTTAGGATTGTCCAAGCCAATAATCACAAAACAGAAGAGGAGCTATCTTGCTGGTCACTTCTAATGCTGCTCAGCCCCTGCATTGCTCCTCCTCTTCCCCACTTCCCAGTTACCCACCAAGCGCGTCTAGGTTGATGTTCAGAGAAAATTTGAAATAAAGAAGCCTCCTTCTTGGAAGTCTCTTTGCTTCCCTCCTGAGCCCATTTCCACCTTCTAATTCTTTCTGTAGGTCTCCTAGCATGTCAGGTGCTTCAGCCACTCTAAACCCCCTCTGGGATATCCTTTACATTATTTCCTATCCTAGTGGTTCAGGGACCCTCTTCTTAAACTTAACCTCTGCCATGGGCAGCCTGCCTGTTCCTTCACTATGATCTGTTTTAGCTAGGTATTAACAGTATGGTTTTATTTTGCCTTATATTTACTTACTAGCTCAAAAAACTTAACACTTAACTATTTTAATTACTTATTTAATTGCTTTTCTGAACCATGCGCTTCATAAAGGCAGAGATTCTATTTTCCTTTGGTCATAGTAAATATTCAGTAAATATTTGTCGAATAACAAATGAACTGCTAATTGGAGCAAACTTATGCTAAGTGTGAATAACCAACCGATATGGTCTTAATCTTCCTCGACTTTTTTTATTAAGACTTTTTAAATGCAGTTTTATAAAAAACTTACATAAAAACTGGGGGGAAGGTAAAGATATTTCCCATGGACCCCAGCCCCACACAACCTCACTCATTGTCAACATCACTCAACAGTGTGGTCCATTCGCTACAACTGATGAACCTCCATGAACATCATAATCCCCTGAAGTCCATTGTTCACATTAGGCTTCAGTCTTGCTGTTGTAAGTTCTGTAGGATGGGACAAATGTGCAATGACACGTATCCATCATTATGGTATCACACAGAGTAGTGTCGCTGTCCTAAAATCCTCTGTGCTCCGCTTACTCTTCACTGTCTCCCTGCTGCCCTTGGCAACCACTGATCTTTTTACTGTCTCTTTTTCTAGTTTTACCATTTCAAGAATATCATATAGATTGACTCATACAGTTGAGCCTTTTCAGATTGGCTTCTTTTACTTAGTAATATATATTTAGGTTCCTCAGTGTCTTTCAATGACTTGATGGCTCATTTTAGTGCTGATAGAATTCCATTGGATATATCATGGTTTATCCATTCACATAGTTGAGGACATCCTGATTGTTTCCAAATCTGGCAGTTATGAATAAGACTGCTATAAGCAACCACGTGCAGGTTTTTGTAAGGACATGTGGTTTCAATTTCTTGGGGTCAATACCAAGGAGCATGATTGCTGGATTGTACAGTAAGAATATCTTAATTTTTGCAGGAAACTGCCAAATTGTCTTCTACAGTAGCTGGACTATTTTGCCACCAACAGTGAATGAGAGTTTCTGTTGCTCCTGGTCGTCTTCAACATTTGGTGTTGTCAGTGTCCCTTATGTTGGTCATTCTAATATCTCTTCATGGTTTTAACCCAGATGTTTTTGTATTTTATAAAGGAAAGGTCTATTATTTCAATAAGCTAATTGGTGGCCCTTGGGTAGTGTAACAAAGTGGAGAAAAGATCACTCGGGTCTAAGGAAGGAAGTCATTTGGGGACACAGGAGTTCCTAGAAAGGGGTACACTATTTCAGGAGTGAGCAACCCCAGGGGAAGGTGTCTGCCTTAAGCTGTTACTCTTTTTGTTTAAAAAATAGTAATTCATTCTATTTCTGAGCTCACAGATTTCCTATAATTTCTACCTATGTTTTCAGAGCAGGTCAGGAGCATGGAAGACTCTGCTGCTGCGGGGATGGAGAAGAACAGAAGTGGTTGTTTACATGTACTATATAGGGACTTCTTGTCCAGTCTGTTCTTTATAAGGCAAACCCTATTGTCCATTGTGCTACTATCTCTTCACTGTTTGTTGACCTAGCTAAGGATTTTATAACCCTAGTAAAGACTTAAAAAAGTTTTAGGATGTTTGGTCTGCTGCTCTGTTTGTTTGAAAAAGTCTGGCTCCCTTTCTTTAGTGCTAGTGAGGTCAAATGCTGGAGTCTTTCAGCCTAGCAGGGGGTGGGTAATAAGTTATGGTCAGGGTCAGCCACTCTGGGCATGGCTGGTAGATATAGAACTTTCAGCAGGACTGGTTTCCTGTCAGTTCATTCTACTGAGAGACAAGCTTGTAGAGCCCCACCTGGGCAGAAGGCCACCGTATCAAGACTGGACAACGTCAGCTCGATCTCTTTGTTGATTGTTTTTTTTAAAAATAATAATGTCATGTGTTTATTTCTGGCTGTGCTGGGTCCTCACTGCTGCAGGGCTTTGCTCTAGTCGTGGAGAGCAGGAGCCACTCTGTAGGTGGGGGGCACAGACTTCTCATTGCAGTGGCTTCTCTTGCTGCAGAGCACAGACTCTCGGGCACATGGGCTTCCGTAGTTACGTCTTCCAGGCTCTAGAGTCCAGGCTCAATAGCTGTGGCTCATGGGCTTAGTTGCTCTGAGGCATGTGGGATCTTCCCGAACTAGGGACGGAACCTGTGTCTCTTGCACTGGCAGGTGTGTTCTTTACCACTGAGCCACCAGGGTAGCCCTGTTTGGTTTTAAAGTTAAAATTTTTTAAAGAATTTTAAAGAAAATATACACATATGTATGTATGTGTAAATATGTGTATATATATATAGAAAGAAAGGAAAAAGGAGAGATGGAAGGGGGAACAGAGAGATGGGCAGAAATGGGGAGAAGGTGAGAGGGCAGAGGGGCTGCATTAAAGAAGAAGCAGATCATACACAATCTCTTGGCTTTTTGTTTTTCCTCCTACCTGTTTGTAAGTACAGGAAAAGTGACATATAGGTTGTGACTAGACAACTTGGAATGATGCAGTCTTGCACTGAATAGGCAAAGCCTTATTTATTAGGCCCTGTCCATGTACTGTATACACTGCCTGATGAGGATGGCAAAAGCAAAGAACTATAAAATTAAATGGGGAGGGAATTCTGCTCAGTATTCTGTAACAACCTAAATGGGGAAAGAATTGGAAAAAGAATTGACACATGTATGTGTATAAATGAACCACTTTGCTGTACACCCGGAACTAACACAACATGGTTATTCAGCTATGAAAAAAAATGAAAGCGTTAGTCGCTCAGTCATGTCCAACTCTGTGACCCCGTGGACTGTCGCTTGCCAAGCTCGTCTGTCCGTTATATTCTCAGGCAAGAATACTGGAGTGGGTAGCCATTCCCTTCTCCAGGGGATCTTCCTGACCCAGGGATTGAACCCTGGTCTCCTGTGCTGCAGGCAGATTCTTTACATCCGAGCCACCAGGGAAGCCCACCGTACACCCAAAACTAGCACAACATGGTTAATCAACTATACTCCAACACTGGACAAAAAGTTAAAACAGTTTAAAATAGGAAAACAAATTAGCTGGAATCAGTCTCATTTATGCTGAGGTATGGGATACTCATGAAAGAGGATGCCCTTCAGAATAGAGTTTGATTTTTTTTTTTTCCAATTGGAGTATAGTTGCTTTACAATGTTGTGTTAGTTGCTGCTGCAGAGCAAAGTGAGTCAGCTACAGAGATACATATATCCCCTCTTCCATGGATTTCCTTCCCATTTGGGTCACCACAGAGCACTGAGTAGACTTCCCTGTGCTGCACCGTGCTCACGCTTAGTCGTTTAGCCGTATCCAATTCTGTGACCCCATGGACTGTCGCCCACCAGGCTCCTCTGTCCATAGGATTTCCCGGGCAAGAATACTGGAGTGGGTTGCTGCTTCCTTCTCCAGGGGAATCTTCCCGACCCAGGGATCAAACCTGCATCTCCTGTATCTCCTGCATTGACAGGCCAATATTTTTACCATTGAGACACCTGGGAAACCCGTGCTAGACAGTAGGTTCTCACTAGTTATCTATCTGAGCTTTAAAGCGCATCCTCGAGCTTCTGCTTACAAATAGGCAAAGTATCTAGTTCGTTACAAAAGGTATTAACTCATTTGCCCCCAAGTCTCTGTCTTGCTAGTAATCGGAAGCCCAGTGATACAACTAACATTGAACCCAACTCCTGGTGACTCTGGAGATGGATCCCCAGAGGTCCAAACTTCCTCGCGGACCCCCGCACTCACACTGCAACAGCTGCACTCGCCCTTTAGAAGGCTAGAAGCTCAGAGACAAAAACCGAAGAATCTTGCTTAGTAATGTATTCTGGATAAAAGGTTTCCAGGTTTCGGTATTTCACTCTGTTGAAATTGTGCCTTAATAATAAAAATGGTATCTATTATTTATGAAGGAGCGGTTATGTTTTAGCTGAACTCTTGTGGCCTGTATTTCCTTCTTTGACTCCTTGTGTGGTTTCACTGTCCGGGTGCTTCAGTATTTTTATCTGTAGCTATGAATCTCATGGGGGTTTTGAAGGTTGGAGAGACAACATAGCATTGGTAAAGGTTTTCTAAGGATTGAGGAGTTGCAGTAAATAAGCATCTGATGCAGGAGTAGTGGCAATTGTAGGCAATCCACTTCTTTGAAAAACATGCCAAAAAGTATAAAATTTTGTGATAGAGTTTTAGCAATAGTAATAATGGTTATAATTTATTGAGAAGTTACTATGTGCTAGATACACTACATTGTATTTTCCTCAATATATTTTTTAAAAGAAATCTGGGAGTTTTTGGAATGAAGATGCTGATGCTCTGATGAAAAGATTGAGTAACCTAAGGCTCTCTTCCTCCACATTCCATGCTCTTAACTTCCATATGGGTTTTCCCTAGTGGCTCGGACCATAAAGAATCTGCCTGCAATGTTGGAGACCCAGGTTTGATCCCTGGCTTGGGAAGATGCCTTGTAGAAGAAAATGGCAACCCACTCCAGTATTCTTGTTTAGGAAATCCTATGGACAGAGGAGCCTGGCGGGCCCCAGTCCATGGACTCTCAAAGAGTCGGAGATGACTGAGCAGGTAACACACAGCTTCCATAACGGTGGCTTCCCAGGTGACACTAGTGATAAAGAACCTGCCTGCAGTGTAGGAGACTTAAGAGATGTGGGTTTGATCTCTGGGTCTGAAAAACCCCTGGAGCAACCCACTCCATATTCTTGCCTGGAGAATCCCATGGACAGAGGAGCCTGATGGGCTACAGTCCATAGGGTCGCAAAGAGTCAGACACAACTGAAGGGACTTAGCATGCAAGCAACAGCTTCCATATTGCATAGCTGCTCGCCCCATGATGCTCCCTGTCCTTCTGAATGCTGACTGTGTGCCATGATAGGTGCTAATCACTTTGCTAACATCTGCTAAATTAATCTTCCAAACAAGCCTTAGGAGAGGTACGTATAGGTTTTGTTATATTCCCATTTTATCTATGAGCGTATTTATCTCATATGGTCACACAGTAAGTAAGTGACAGAACTCAGATTTGAACCTAGGCTATGTCTGACCTGAAGATTGGCATTTACTGTTGCGTTTTATTGTCTGTGAACCAAATCAGTTCATGCTCAGAAGCTTTCCATGATTTCCCAAGACTCTTAGAATAAACTTAAGTGCCTTCTTTCCGTTTTATATTTGGATATTTTCTTTATTGGGATCTTAGGCAGGATCTGCATTGCAGCAAACTCAGGAGTTAAAACACTCAAGCTTAGTTGCAGCTTGTAGGCCCAGAAGCTCATGGCTTATAGGATCTTAGTTCCTGAACCAGGGATTGAACCCACGTCGTCTACATTGCAAGGCGGGTATCTTAACCACTGGACCACCAGGGAAGCCCCCAGAACTTGAGTACTTTCTGCGTCCTGTGCTTCCTTGTAATTTGCCTAAGTCGAGCTCTGCAGCCCCTGCCACTGGCTCCAGCACCACTTGTGCACAGTTCTTTGAACTGACCAAGCACTTTTCCTCCCCAGTCTATTCCCTGCGCTATGCTTTGCATTTGGAGACAACTCCTTCCCCTCACCTCTTCTCCCTCCTTGTTTAAGGGACTTTTCCTCCAGGGCGACTTCCCAGAGCCCCCATCTAGGTGTGTCCATGATCACATCCTCTCAGAACATCTGTTGTGGGATATCTGTCATCCGACTACCCCATAAGCTCCATCAGATCTGAAATCCTGCTGTACTGATGGCTGTGTTCCAGTCCCTGGTACGTGGCAGGCACTCAACAAAGCGCTATGGTGCACATATGGCAGGAATGAATGGTCTTGATCCTATTTTACCTGGACCCCTGGCTTTGTTACATTTCTGCATCTTTGTTTTCCACTCCACTCCCATCAGCCCTATTCTTATCTCTGCTTCTAGAAGTTTGTGCTTGGAGTGTCCTCCTCAGCTACTTTGGGCATGACCTAATCTGATCCCCTGCTAGAGATGAGCCCCTGGGGTGCATAAGAGTGTACTTATTTGTTGGATTGAAGCAAATTGATATCATAACTCAGTCTTAAGAAGGTTTATTTCACAAAGGTCACAAGAATTGAATCAAAGAGCTGCTTCAAAACTTTCTTTTCTGCTCAATTACAAACCCAAACTTGGTTGAGACCTTAGCTAGAAAGGGCCATTTAAAGTCAGCTCAAGGTTTGATCTAACCCCCCAAGGAGGAGTAACCTGCCTTTCAGGCTTCCCTCTCTATACCCCCAGGCCTGGGAGGAAGATCAAGGGATAGACTGGCTCTCCTTTTAGTGTGGACTCTGCAGGTAGCCCTGTTGTTGATAATAGCTCAGAACAGGGAGCTAAGAGCTGAACTTGAACTGCATGGATTTGAATCTTCCGTGGACATATTTGGAGCCTGAGTTTCCTCATCTGTGAAGGATTTTTGTGAAGCATAAATGACTTGATATATGGAAAGCACATAGCAGGGTGCCTGGAACATTGTATTAATAATTACCCAGTAAATGATAGCTATTATTTCTATTATAATATTTTATAGCTAAATAGTTCTTGATGACTGCAGAGCATTTTCATATATTGTATTGTAGTAGATGGACAGGAAGTTCCTGGGAAGCCCACATGGGTGGTCATTCTTTGCAGATAAAGAGATGACCTGTCTCCAGGATCATTTTTGTAATTCTCAGTCTTGAATCTCATTTTTCTTCAGAAGAATCCATAGGGCTGTAGAAACAGAAGGTAGATAAGCTGATGGGTCAACAGGCTGTCCTCTGGCTAGCATGGGATTCCTCCGTATGCTCTATCCCCAGAGTCGTTTCACTTACGCTTAGAATTTTCTCCAGCATCAAGGCTTCCCATGCATTTCTCCGGAAGCTGTTCTTTTCACATATTGCCATTAGGATTTTTTTTTTCTTGAGATAAAACCTGAATTTTCCTTTGCTTAATTTAATCTCTCTTCACATACACCTCGGACCTCTTTAAATAATTCTTTTCCCTCCTTGCCTTTTGCACCTTTCAGTTGCTTGTAGAGAGTTGTCATAGATCCCTTTGGGCCTAATCCTATCACTGTAATTCATGTTGGGCAAGCTGTACATTTTGTGTTAGTCTATGGGCATATTCTGAGAATGCTCAGTTGCTGGAATAAAGGCAATTCTCCTGTGGTATTATCCAAACCTTATCATCAATAACAGCTACTGAACGTGAAACAAAGCAAGTGACTTCTTGAGAAAACAGGGAAGGTGACAAACGGAAAGGTGTTGTTTACCTCTTTATATTATTCATAATAATTATGAGAGTGTCTTTGATATAAATAATTAAATATATAGCTGTCTTTATTTAATCTGCAATCTATAGATATAGAGGGGAATACCACACAGAGAGCCCCAGTTAATACATAATCTGAAAGACATTTAATTTTTCAATGTGAAGGAGTATGTGTGTGTGTGTCTATGTATTTAATGTTCTGAGAGTTTATCTAACGTATTGAAGAGAAAACTAAATTTAAGAGAAACTAGAAAGTTGATGGGCTGTACCCATCATAATGGGATGTGAATTTCTTTAAAGTCTCTCAGTTCTTCAGAAGCATGGGCCAGCCTTTCTGAGTAAAAGAAATACAGAGAATTTTGAAATATACATTTGATCATCCACAGGCATCTCTGACATCTTGGAAAGTGTTTTCCAGGGAAGAGAAGTTTCTATAACCGATCTTGCTAGATTAGGATGTATCAATTTCTAGGAAGCCTTCTCCTTGACTTCAGGGACTCAGCGTAGTCATGGCAGGACAAAGAGAAGAAAATTTCACCTGTGAATGAATTTCTGACTCTCAGGCAGTGGGCCCTCCCCTTGGAGACAGTCATAGAGTTTTAGAAATTCCCAGCCAGAAAACAGTATAGGAATATAATCTCTCCTGATTTTACCAAGAATAGAAACTAAGGTTTGAACCATAAGTGATGTATTTAAAATCATGAAGGTAGTTGCAGGCAGATGTGTTGTTTGAACCCTGTCACCCTTCCCTAGTTGTGCAGTGGGCTCTTTACTAAGACTCAGTCCTAACTTGATACTCACGTTTAGCTTAAAAGTCCGTCCTAAGTTGAGCAATGGGCTGAAATGGATATCAGCTAAATATTCTTTTCTAAAATAGCCCTTCTTAAACATTATAAAGTCTGAGCTAAATGAAAGAACTTAGATTTACCTAAGTTAATTATCATTTCTGTTTTCCTCAAGGCAATAGAAGTTCCTAAAACAATGAGTCCAATGTTTACCCTCCAGTTTCCGCCACCGATGACAGCCTGTAACCTCCCTCTCTAGCCTCATTTTGTATAATCTTTTCTCATCACTGTGTCTTTTCTTGTGTTTTTGAATACTGCTCTCAGAAAGTTCCTTTAAATATATAATATATATAATGTATATATTAGTATTAGTATTATATATATTAGCATATTATATATATTAGTATTATATATATTAGTATTATATATTAGTATTAATATTATATGTAATATATTAGTATTAGTATTATATATAAGACTTCCCTGTGGCTCAGATGGTAAAGCGTCTGTCTACAATGTGGGAGACCCAGGTTCGATCCCTGGGTTGGGAAGACCTCCTGGAGAAGGAAATGGCAATCCACTCCAGTACCATTGCCTGGAAAATCCCATGGACAGAGGAACCCGGTAGGCTACAGTCCATGGGGTCACAAAGAGTTGGACACAACTGAGCAACTTCATCCATTCATTCATTCATTCATATATATATATATATATATATATATATATTAGTGTTAGTATTATTATATTTGTATTAGTCTTTTTTCATCACTGTGTCTTTTCTTGTGGTTTTTAATACTTCACTCAGAAAGGTGCTTATTATATATATGTGGAAAGTATCTTTTCCATGGCCTCCTTCTGAAGTCAACCCAATTGCATGCTCAGTATTTCTGGACTGTTTAACCACCCATCTTTCTCTGAGACTCTATATATCTTGTTCTACCATCAGGGAGCTCAGTCTTTTTCTTCAGCTTCCTGCATATCTGTATGTCCCACCCAACACTACTTTCCTTCCCACCTCTGCTCTTGCTGCTACTTTAGGTTGCCCTAATTTCTCACAAAGGACTCTGGAGCGAGAGCTTTTTCTGCATCATCTGCCCTCTGGGATCCTCTTCCTGCACTTTGCCCCCCTGGGGAGTCTCCATTCAGCCTTCCAGTCTCAAGGGTAGATTCAGAAACTCTACTTCTGTCGGACGTCCCTCTGATACACTCCAGTCTGAATGCAGCTGTGCACTCCAGCCTGCCATAGACTCTCCCATCATGGATCTCCGCTGGGCTCTTCTTAAAGCACATGTGTTTTTCGTTGCATCATACTTCCATATGTTTTTGAAGTCAGCTAAATTTAAAAAATTATCTATGGTAAAGTATGTATAACATATGACTATCTTAACCCATTTTTAAGTGTACAGGTCAGTAGGGTACTTTCCCATTGTTTTGCAACCAATTTCTAGGACTCTTCATCTTGCAAAAACTGAAGCTCAGTGGCCATTAAACAATAACTCCCCATTCCCCCCACCCTAGCCCCTGGCAACCACCCTTCTCCTTTCTGTGTCCATGAACTTGATTGATTGCTCTGGGTACCTTATATTCATCATAAATTCTGCTTAGAAGAGATACAGAGAACTTGGAAATATACATTTGATCATCTATAAGCATCTCTGACAACTTGGAAAGTGTTTTTAAGTAAAGTTATAAAATATTTGTCCTTTTGTGACCGGCTTATTTCACGTAGCATGATGTGAAATGTGTGTGTGTATATTTTGTCACTAAGCCATGTCCAACTCTTGGCAACCCTGGGGACTGTAGCCCAACAGGCACCTCTGGCCATGGGATTCTCCAGGCAAGAATATTGGTTTGCCATTTCCTTCTCCAGGGATCAATTCTTTTACCGCTAAGCCACTGGGGAAGCCTATATAATGTGAAATATTATCACGTTATTGTAGCATATTGCAAGATTTTCTCCTTTTTAAAGGCTGAATAATATTCCATTGATATGAATGCTGTATTTTCTTCATCCACTCATTTGCTGATGGACATTTAGGTTTCTTCCACCTCTTGGCTATTGTGAATAACATTTCAATGAACATGAGTATCCAAATATTTTTTCCAGATCCTGCTTTCTTTTGAGTCTGTGCCCAGGAGGGGAATTGCTGGAACATAAGGTTACCTTTATTAAATTTTGAGCTCATTGTGTATTGTGATCCTTGAGAATGAGGACAGAGTCACTATCATTTTTGTGTCTTCTGCGCATCTCACAGTGTCTTGTAGGTAACTGGCATGCAATAGGGGTTTGTTGAATGAGTCAATGAGTGAAGGAAGCAAATGTTTCCTAGTATTGCATATGAATGACATGTAGATTGAAATACTTACTTGGTTTGTATCAGAAGTCAAATGGCAGGGAAAGGGTATATATAAATAAATATTTCTTTATCTTCAGAAATAAGAACCTATGAGCACTGTATATATTCTGAGCTAGTGCTTATATTGGAGTTTTATGATGGGGGTTGTAGCTTTATACAAATTTGAAGAAAAATTGTTAAACTTCCCACCTCCCATTTTACTCTGTGTATAAAGAGCTATAACCCATTAACTACTAAAAGTCACAGTTGTTTCCAGAATAGTGAAAGTAGCTGTTATGAAAATGATTATAAAATATAAAGTAATGGCAAACAGGTTGATGCTCTGTGTAAGGATCAGATAACTGGAGTGAAAGCAGCAATTATGTGTTCCTGGATCACAATGGGGCCGGAAGCAAGAAAAACAGATGCAGTGGCTGCATATTATGAAAAAGGCAGCACTTTATATTTACTTTGCCCTTAAAAGTTTGAATGACCTGGCTAACAGAAATAGACAATACCCACGGTTTGGAATACATTAAAATGGCACATACGGTAAGACAAATTGCTATTTTATAGGCCTGCCACAAAGTAGTAAATTTGTACTTCTGGCTTGATTCATAACAAATTTGCATAACATTTGCTGGGTTTTTTCATTGTTGGAGTTCATTCCTTTCAGCCTCTTTCTTAGGGGCGGCACCATCCGTTATATAGGTCCAGGGGTCTATATATGAATAGAAAAGGTGGGGGTGGGCAGAAATCTAAGGATAAAGGTCTTTAATCAAATAAAGCTACAAACCTCTCCCCCTTCCCCCCACCGCCCCCACACAGAAAACAGCTGGTATCAATTAAGATTTAGAGAAAGTCCATTTTTAAAATGGGATAACTGATATGTAGAACGGGCCCATTCCCATTTCTTATTTTGCTTCTTTCTTTGGTGTCTCTGTGCTCCAAGCTCAGATCCACTGCTTGGGGTGTATGGGAAGTTGTGGGGGCTGGAACACCGTATTAATTCAGATTGGGCTTCTGGAATATACCTTGATCCAAATGTAAATTATCAGGGAGAAAAACCTATAAATTAGCCACAGCCACAAATCCATCAGCCTCTACCAAGAAGAAGAAGTCTCATTGGTTTTATAAGAATTAGGGTATCGGTAAGTGAGAATTTGATTAAAAATCAGAACTATGGACAGCTATCTGGGCGATAGCTGTTGGATATATTGCTATTTTATTACTAGGTAATGTTTTTCTACCTGATTGATCTCGTTTGGCCTTATTAACATAGGATTGAATCACATTAATTTAGACTCTGTATGCATTTTTTATCTTTAGGACAAAATGAGTATGTATCAGCCCTGAATCATTTTTGTTGCATTTGCATTGCTTTATTGATTTTGTTGCATGGTGCAGACAGCCCTTTCAGTCTCACAATTACGCACCGCTGTCCATGTCTGCTGGTGGCGTGGACATAGAATCTAGAACCCAAAATGAAAAGTGACAGTTACTTGTATGGGACTTGAGACAAAGAACCAAATTCCTCTGGGCTGAAAAACAGTGTGCTCCATAAGCTGATTTCTGATGCTGCTTCTCTGAGATAGTATCATACCATATAAATAGATCTCTGTACCACCACATGGTCAAACTCAAGAGTCTGACTCTTGGTTTGACTCATGGTTTAACTCAAGAGTCAAAGCAAGGATTTTAGTTCGTATTATGAGTGAAAATTATCCAAAGAGAAGCGCTTGAAAATAGCTCCCTTATACATCTGCTCTTGAACTCTTTGGAGGTACAATCCAAGCCATATATCATGCCCTGTGGTGCCCTCAATAGTGATTCCTGACTTGTAACTGTATTTCTCTAGAGGATCTAAGCAAATTACATCCTGCTCATTCCTTATTAACACATTGTTTCAGTATCCGAAATGCTGACTCTATTTAACTTTGACTTATGACAGCTCTGTTGTATTTTAGCAAATGTGATATTTTAGAAACACAAAATCGAAACAGAAACATGCCTTTCTCCCATGACATGTGGTGTCACTTCATTTTTCAGAAAGTTAAAAGCTCAAATACTATATATAGGCATTTTTGAGCATCCTAGTTTTTTTTTTAAAGTTGATGAGGAAGAATAAAGATACTCAATTTTGCTACACAGAAAGTAAAAGGAGTGTATCACAAAGGTTGTAAGTCTGTTGCTTTTAAATCCTAATTGTTTCCCCAAATTCTCCTGACATGATATCCTCCCTTCAAGATCAGTAATGTCTCAAGAATTTGGTAGTGTTAAGAAATGGAGAAAGACTAGTAATTTATACTTTAGCTGTGAGAGGCCCCCTCAGAAAGAACCAGTGCCAGGGACCAGCATAGTAATGTGTAGAAATACAGCTTCTTGAAATTATTGAGTTTGAAAGGACAATTCTTTCCTGACTTTTTGTGTTCTCTTATTATCATAAGAGGTATATGGATTTGATTTATGAGCAGGTACTGCTGTAAATAATAAAATAATAAAATGGTATGTCAGCAAGGGATAAAGACTTACTTACAGAAGTTTAAGTGAAATTAAATAACTCCCAAGTCCACTTACAAAGGTGCCTGTTGTTCTCAGTTCAGGAATAGTTGAATGGCAATAAATACTGTGCTACGAAAGTCGGTTTGTCTTATGGATCAGGTTTTTATAAATGCTTAAAATGGAATGAGCACACCCCCTTTTCCCCAATGCTGATTTTTGTTTACCCTTGCAACGTATTTTGAAAGCTCTGCGCTGCTGTTTAAGTTGGTAGGAAGAACAGGCACTTGCACAGCATTTAAAACTCAGATGTAAAGCATTTCCAGTGTATTATGGATGCACTATGGGGTTTGAAGTTAATGTGAATGTCAGGCCAAAGTGGGGAGAACTTTATAAGATACTGAAAAAGAAACTCCTATGCCATTTGCTATGAGATAAGAATAAAGAAAAAAGAACATAGAAAAGAAGCAAGTTTGTCTTCTTCAAATGTATCTGGGGAACATACCTGAAAGACAGAAATAACTGGAAGGTGTATCACTGATTTTTCTAGCAGGTGGTACTTTGTGATCTAGGTTGCTGTGTTCAGGAAAAAAATACATTGGTAAATAAGCTGCAGTGTAGTCCTCTGTATTTTTCCATGAAGTATTAGGCCTTTGTATAATACGTGCATAATTTTTATGAATCAGAACCTGAATCATAAATAAAATGTTAATTTGTAGACACATTTTAACTATGGAGCAGATGGAAAAATAGGAATGTGTTAGAAAACTAGGTATTTGCAGAAGCTAATGAAGTTAATTGGTCTCATTTGACTACCTTATTTTCCCAAACCCCCTAAAGACTGGGCTTTTTTATTTCTTTAATTAAAAATGAGTTTGGTATGTTAATATTATAACCTTTCATTTTTTCCTAGTTTTCTATATAAATGTCTTATTTATAGAACCACCCTTAGGAGTCCAGTATTAGTAAGAACATTAGTAAGCAGGAAGCAGTAAGACGGGTAGTACTGATGCTATACAAAAGCTATTAGCCACATACGTTGGGATAATATGTGCTTTTACACCTTATTATTACTTCCCTGTCCTGTTTTCTTTTGATTACATAGAGAAAGACCTATTTTCCTCTAGCCTGAAAATGGTACAAGTAAAAATACATAAAATAATGACTGTTGAGCAGAATTTAATTTTTAAATATCAGTACTTGAACATGTTTTGATTGGTTAAATTACATGGTAAACTCCCATGGAAATATCAACAGTGTGAAATCAGAGAAATCACAGCCCTTGAGCTAATCAATACCATGTGTGTAGATAATTTCCCCAAATTATTCCTTGTATAAGGAAAAGTTAAAAAGCAAAATATTTAGCTGTTCACCAACGAGTGCTTTTTAATTAGAGCTTTATGTTTTGGCTGCCACTTTGTACCAGATAGTGAATATTCAATGTTCTGTTGCATGCTGCAAAGAATTCTGGGACATCGTTTCTCTAATGTCATCACTAACATATTGCGTTTGTATTGATTGCCTATGATTTCTGTATGCGGATGATTGAGTTTGCACAAACTACTTAGGGTTTCAAAGGATTTGGATAATGTTACACTATAGGATTGAAAAAAATCTCTGAATATTGTATCACAAAGGGACAAAGACATAGTTTCAGTGCATTTATTAGGCCCTAGCTGTAGAAATGGGGACAATACAACATCTTTTTTAAGTTAAGAGATCTTGGAAAGGGTGACTCTAATAAATCCTGGGTTAAGAAGAGTGGTACGTGCTGCAGTTCTGAAGTTGTTTATTCATCTGGAATGTATTAGAATCTTGATTAATAAGAAGACATCTGAAGTTTTACATAAAAAGCAGATCGGGCATTTGGCAAATAGAAATGGAGAGGGAGAATGAAAAGCCAGTTCCATCGAATGCTATTGTTTCCTTTTGACCAAGCATTGCTCTTCCTAATAGTACAGAGCAAACCGACATTTTTCCCCTCTGTGAATGGGATTCACAGAGGGGAAAAATAACTGCAATATGGAATTAAAATCTGTAGCTTTGAGAACAGTTCTTTTGAAAGTCCTACATTTAAAATAATTTTATATTTACCATCCTACCATTAAATTACCAATAAATGGCAATTTACCATTACCATTATATTTACCAAAAAAACTCAGTTATTTGATTTACATGACATCAGATATGAAATTTGCAAATTTAAAATTTAACATTTCATAGAGAATATTTTCATATTTAATATATTTTTTAAACTTTTCACTTAAGAATTCTTTATTCTCATAGCCACTCTTAACCAAATGGAAATACAATGATCTCTGCCTAAGACATCGTCAATTTCAAAATGGCCAAACAATTGCTATTGGAATAGGGGCATGGAAATTATGGTGTTTGAGGGAAATCAAAGTCTGTAATATTTGTGTAATTCACATATCAACAGCATGGTTTCCTGAATGCCAGGGCATTTTACAAAAGGGAATGATAAGATCAGAGCTCAGTATTTAGAAGATAACACATTTGGCAGCTAGTTTCGGAAGGGTCTGGCACCCATACAGACATTAATCTCTAAGGCCAATAGGTGAAAGATTGTTACAGTCTTTGCTGAAGGCAGAAATTCATGCATATAGCAATCATTCTTATGGGAGTGAAAGGAACAAATTTTAACAAATTTTAAAATACCACAGTTTTAAAGAAGCAAGTCCCCAAACAAGGAAAAATAGTTTACTTCAGATTCATTCCGCAGTAGAATTTGGCCAACAAATTTCCATTGATAATTTAATATCTGATATTGGATACGTGCTGAAAGCTGAGGGGTGACCGTTTTTGGCTATCTAGTCACAGACAGCTAAATAATATACCATAGATTCTAAAAGTTTGCTTCTAGAAAAAACTTGCTTAGTAGGGAGAAGTATTAATGGAATGTATAACTAAAAGAGCAGTGGACAAATGGAAACTGATTGAAGGATGAAATTCCTTAACAGTCATCAGCAGAGTTAAATTTATGTACAGTTAGAATATAGTTGGTTTCAGAATGTAATCAAGAGCCTTTACACCCTCTCCCAACGCAAAGTGTGGTATTTCATTCAGTTTTAGGCAGACTCTAATTCTTTTATTTCAGCAAAGACAGCAGATATCAAAAGCAAAGAAATATGATGGCATAAATATTTATTAGTATATGAGAGAGGGTAGTTAATACATGTTAGGATAATGCTATACTATAGGGGCTTGCAGACTTCTGCAGTAAAAGTCAAGATAGTCCATGTTTTAGGTTCTATAGTCCATTATGACTCATGTCACAAGAAGTCACTATATTGAGCAACACATTCTCTTATATAAGTGAATGAACGAGTATTCCAATAAAACTTTATTTACAAAAACAAATGCATTTAGCTTGTAGGCCTAGTTTGCCAAACTCTCCTAAAGTATATTGATTAAGCATTTAGTAGGTGCTCAATAATTGTTAGGTGATTGTAATTTGGAGTTTAAAAAAGCACACACTTGCAACATTATCCATATAAGACACAGGAATATCTGTGGCCATATGCCAGTGCCCACAGGAACTTAGACTTTAGGTTCAACTTGTTGTTGCTCTTGAGCTTGCATCAGTAGGACATAAATGCAAAGCTCATTTTTACAGAGATGAGTACTTTATTCTAATCTAACCAGCTAGAGATGGATTTTGACTTCCCTTTGACGTGTGTGTGTGTGTGTGTGCATGCATGCACACAGTTTCAAGATGGACAGCTCTCATTAGAAGAGCATTTGTGCCACTGGAACAAAGAACAGTTGCTTATTACACATGGGGTTCAAAACTATGACCTTATCTTTCTTGCAAACAGTTGCACTAACTGGTCAGGTAGTGAAAATAGCAGGATAAAAGACAGGGAATTAGGAGGAATGGACACCAAAGGGATTTCTCCCTCACTACTCATGTATGATCAGTCACTGAATCTTTTGGATCTCTTTCTAAATAAGCAAATGCATCCCCCTCCACTCTATCACTACCACTGCTTTTTTTGTACTGCGGTGCCAGAGAAGGCTCTGAGAGTCCCTTGGACAACAAGGAGATCAAACCAGTCAATCCTTAAGGTAATCAACCCTGAATATTCATTGGAAGAACTAGTGCTGAAGCTGAACTCCAATACTTCGAACACCTGATGTGAAGAACTGACTCATTGGAAAAGACCCTGATGCTGAGAAAGATTGAAGGCAGGAGGAGAAGGGGATGACAGTGGATGAGATGATTGGATGGAATCACTAACTCAGTGGACATGAATTTGAGCAAACTCTGGGAGGTAGTGAAGGATAGGGAACCCTGGTGTGCTGCAGTCCATGGGGGTCATAAAGAATTGAACATGACCGAGTGACTGAACAACAACTGAACAGAGATCATAGAATTCTTTTTTAAAGTCCATGATGTAGACATAACTGAATAAATATTGGCAAATCAGTAGGGGAGACGGAATAACTCTGTGTACAGAGTAAGTCCAATTAGTAAATGAAGGAATGATAGAAATACAAAGTCACCATCAGGCAAACACCACAGAAATGAGTGTTGCAGACAAGATCCACAGATGGATGCTAAAATCCGTGGGTGACAGACCAGTACGTAACTGAGTGACTAACAGTTACAAGGCCTCCTGGCTACTTCTCCCATCTGCGGAGTGAATGGAGAAGCTTAGGGCAGTAAAAAGCACATTAACTCAAAGATAAATCCCCAAGGAACTTTGCATTATAAAAAATATTCATGGAACTTCCGTGATGGCTCAGTGGTAAAGAATCCGCTTGCCAGTGTAGGAGACGTTGGTTCAATACCTGATCCCGGAAGATCCCACACTCTGCAGAGCAGCTAAGCCCACGCACCACAGCTGTTGAGCCTGTGCTCTGGAGGCCAGGACCTGCGATTACTGAGCCCGCACGCCACAACTATTGAAGCCTGCACTCCCTAGAGCCACAACTAGAGAAGTTACCACACTGAGAAGCCCAGGTACCACAGCTAGAGAGTAGCCCCTGATCTCTGATGTCTGCAACTAGAGAAAATCCTGCACAGCAGTGAGGGCCCAGCAAAGAAAGAAATGAAATTATATATAAAAGAGTATTCACTAATGACCCACAATAAAATTAATGGAAACTTTAAAAAAATCTCTTTTCAGAAGAGACATGCTAAGAATAGACAACTTTACATCCTTGACATAATGAGATCAATGAATATTGGCTACAGCAATGGCCACTCCTCTGCCTTCTGCATTGTTCAGAGTCACCGAAAGTGTATTTTATAAGTTGTGCACAATGGAATTAGACACCTGTTTTCCAGGAGAACATGCAGTAAATGGGGATTAGGTTTTTTGGTTCAGTTCAGTTGCTCAGTCATGTCTGACTCTTCCTGACCTGATGGACTGCAGCACACCAGGCTTCCCTGTCCATCACCAACTTCCAGAACTTACTCAAACTGATGTCCATTGAGTCGGTGATGCCATGCCACCATTTCATCCTCTGTCATCCCCTTCTCCTCCTGCCTTCAATCTTTCCCAGCCTCAGGGTCTTTTCCAATGAATCAGTTCTTTGAATCAGGTGGACAAGATATTGGAACTTCAGCTTCAGCATCAGTCTTTCCAATGAATATTCAGGACTGATTTCCTTTAGGATTGACTGGTTTGATCTCCTTGTAGTCCAAGGAACTCTGAAGAGTCTTCTCCAATACCACAGTTCAAAAGCATCAATTCTTTGGTGCTCGTTTTTCGGTTAGTTCATTTTTTTTTAACATATGACGTTTACAGTAAAGAATCATACATACCACTGTGTATTTGTGGATATTACAAAGGTCCCCAAAACAGAGGGAAGGGACAGAAATCCAGCAGTGCTTGCAGCCAACCAGTGGAAGGGACACATTTTGTAGTTCTTCTCTAAGGAGGGTGCCTTTTGGAATTTATCGTCTTGGGGGAATTGCATTTTGCAATTCTCTTAAAAATATGTTGGGCTTCCCAGGTGGCACTAGTGGCAAAGAACCCACCTGCCAATGCAGGAGACATAGAGATGTGGTTTTGATCCCTGGTTCAGGAAGATTACCTGGAGGAGAAAATGGCAACCCACTCCAGTATTCTTGCCTGAAGAATTCCATGAACAGAGAAGCCTGGTGGGCTGCAGTCCATGAGGTCGCAAAAGAGTCAGACGCAACTGAGTGACCGACCCCAGCTGAAGGTGTCTCTGGTTTGTGCTAGAGGCTGCTTATAACCAAATAGCGAAGCAAACAATAAGCTGTAAGCATCGTTTAGATGGGAATCTGGATTCTGAGTCTTCATTGATGAAGTCAGGCTCGTGTTTCTTCAGGACTCACTGCAGAAGCAGGGACCACTGATCCCTCTCCCTCTGTTTCATGAGCTTTGGGGGTAGAGCATCCCCTAGGTCTTCTGGAACAGGAGGGCACGAGAGCCTGGGGACTCTGGTGAAGGCCAGGAGTTGGAGCTCCAGCGGCTTCTTTCCCAAAAGGTGGCTGAGCAGAAGCTATGAAGGTCAGAGTCTCTATGAGGGCTTCGGCTTCTGGAAATGACCAGCTTGGCATGGAAGGAGTAGCCATGTGCTCACAGGAAGTAGGGCAGATAGAAGAGTGAGTGTGTGTGTGTGTGTGTGTGTGTGTGTGTGTGTGTGTGTGTGTACACTTATGTGTTTGAACTTCTCTGGGGAACTTGAGGGGCTTCCCTGGTAGTTCAGCTGGTGAAGAATCTGCCTGCAATGCAAGAGACCCTGGTTCAATTCCTGGGTCAGAAGATCCCCTGGAGAAGGGAACAGCTACCCATTCCAGTATTCTTGGGCTTCCCTGGTGTGTCAGCTGGTAAAGAGACCTGGGTTCAATCTCTGTGTTGGGAAGATCCCCCAGGGAAGGGAACAACTACCCACTCCAGTATTCTAGTGGAAAGACTTCTGCACTGATAGGGTGAGTGTGATGCTGGAGTGCCTAGTGGGTGTTGCTGCTGCTGCTAAGTCGCTTCAGTCGTGTCCAACTCTGTGCGACCCCATAGACAGCAGCCCACCAGGCTCCTCTGTCCCTGGGATTCTCCAGGCAAGAATACTGGAGTGGGTTGCCATTTCCTTCTCCACTAGTGGGTGTTGCTGGAGGGCAAATGGATGCTGTTGGGAGAAAAGGAGACTTGTGTCATAGTGGACTCTGGTGAGGACTCCCACCACTAATGGAGCGTGAGAAGACATGGTTCACTCACTGACAACATTTGTAAGTTCAGCATTTCAAAGTCAAGGCATTTCTGTAGGTGAACAATAGATTCTTACCATCCTAGGCTTGAGTGTTGAAATGTTACGTGTCAATATGTTTTGTTTTCCTTTATTCTTTCTTAGTTCTTTGATATCAAGATGTCCCTCAATTTCACATTATGATAAAGCTTTCCAAACTTAAGAAGACCAAGTCACATTAATCAGAAGCCATTTCAATACTTTTTTAAAAAATTGAAAAATAAGACACTTAGAGCTCACTTGGAGGTGGGCTGTAGTAACAGTATTAATCAGTTGCATAATCCACATTAATCAGTCCTGCCTCAAAGTTAAATTATTAATCAGCTTGATGATCTAAGCAATTGTCTGAAGAAATGAGTTTGTCTTAGAATTGAAAAAGTGATAACGGAAAAGTTAAAAAAAGAGCGAGCGAGCAAAGGAAAGATATTCCTGTGTTTACTTCATTTATTTCAACACCAGATCTTCTGCTCATATAGAGTGACTGAGTTCTTTTCCCCCATGTCTTGATGTTTTTATTTTCTTTCTTTATTTTTTTTAATTAATTTTTATTGGAGTATAGTTGCTTTACAGTGTGTTAATTTCTATAGCAAAGTGAATCAGCCATATATATATATGGAAAATCCCAGGCAGTGCTAGTGGTGAAGAATCTGCCTGTCAATACACAAGATGTAAGAGACTCAGGGTCAGTTCCTGGGTCAGGAAGATCCCCTGGAGACAGAAATGACAACCCACTCCAGTATTCTCGCCTGGGAAATCCCACGGACAAGAGGAGCCTGGTGGGCTATAGTCCATGGGGTCGCAAAGAGTCAGACACAACTGAGCGACTGAATACACAACATACACGCATACATGTATATATCTTATTGTATTTCCTTCCTTTTCAAGTCACTACAGTGCATTAAGTAGAGTTCCCTGTGCTAAACAGTATTTTCTTATTAGTTATCTGTTTTATGTATAGGATCAATAGAGTATTGGTATAGAATTACTGAGTTTTGATGTATATATCTGAACAAATAATTACTCCTTTTGATTGTGTCCTCTTATCTCCATCTAGAGAGAAAGCTGTGTGTAATTGTGTCACTGCAGAAGGAGTTTCCCAGAATTTTCTCCTTTGCTTTGTCCTTGGAAGAGGGAGAGAAGAGGTTGGGCAAGGTTAATATCCTCTGGAGACTAGTGAATAGCATCTAGACTGAGGCCACATGTGACATGAAGTAGGCTTAAGCTGAAGCAAGGCCATCATTTCACTGGGCTATTTCAGCCAAGCAGGAGGCCAGCAGGAAGAAATTCAGACTAGTCATTGGCCACTGTGAAGCTCAAAAGATGGTTGGGTTGATGGAAATGGTCAGGTTTTTATTGATGATGTGGAAACTCAACCATATAAGAAAACTGAGGCTATCCCATCATGATGAAGCATTCCCAAATCTACATGGAATCTCCCTATAATCAATGGAAACTGTACTGGAAAAGGTGGATTTGGGAGTTGAAGGTGGAAGTTGGGGGTGTTACCAAAGAAATATTTTCTCCAATTCTCTTATATCAAGTAATGATTATTTCAACAGTGGATTTAGGGTTCTTTTGTTGAAGAAGGCAAAAATCTCCTGAGAGCATATTGTAAGACAATAGTATAGAATATTGGAAGTAGAACCCAGCAGATTGGGTTACCTTGTACTTTAAGCTTAATTAGAGGTCTTCCTGACAGAATGTGGTCCACTGGAGAAGGGAGTGGCAACCACTTCAGTATTCTTGCCTTGAGAACCCCATGAACAGTATGAAAAGGCAAAAAGATAGGATACTGAAAGAGAAACTCCCCAGGTCAGTAGGTGCCCAACACGCTACTGGAAATCAGTGGAGAAATAACTCCAGAAAGAATGAAGTGATGGAGCCAAAGCAAAAACAATACCCAGCTGTGGATGTGACTGGTGACAGAAACAAGGTCCGATGCTGTAAAGAGCAATATTGCATAGGAACCTGGAATGTCAGGTCCATGAGTCAAGGCAAATTGGAAGTGGTCAAACAAGAGATGGCAAGAGTGAACATCAACATTCTAGGAATCAGCGAACTAAAATGGACTGGAATGGGTGAATTTAACTCAGATGACCATTTTATCTACTACTATGGGCAGGAATCTCTCAGAAGAAATGGAGTAGCCATCATGGTCAACAGAACAGTCCGAAATGCAGTACTTGGATGAAATCTCAAAAACGACGGAATGATCTCTGTTCGTTTCCAAGGCAAACCATTCAATATCACGGTAATCCAAGTCTATGCCCCAACCAGTAACGCTGAAGAAGCTGAAGTTAAATGGTTCTATGAAGACCTACAACACCTTTTAGAAATAACACCTAAAAAAGATGTCCTTTTCATTACAGGGGACTGGAATGCAAAAGGAGGAAGTCAAGAAACACCTGGAGTAACAGGCAAATTTGGCCTTGGAATACAGAATGAAGCAGGGCAAAGACTAATAGAGTTTTGCCAAGAAAATGCACTGGTCATAGCAAACACCCTCTTCCAACAACACAAGAGAAGACTCTACACATGGACATCACCAGATGGTCAACACCGAAATCAGACTGATTATATTCTTTGCAGCCAAAGATGGAGAAGCTCTATACAGTCAACAAAAACAAGACCAGGAGCTGACTGTGGCTCGGATCATGAACTCCTTATTACCAAATTCAGACTCAAATTGAAGAAAGTAGGGAAAACCGCTAGACCATTCAGGTATGATTTAAATCAAATCCCTTATGATTATACAGTGGAAGTGAGAGATAGATTTAAGGGCCTAGATCTGATAGATAGAGTGCCTGATGAACTATGGAATGAGGTTCGAGACATTGTACAGGAGACAGGGATCAAGACCATCCGCATGGAAAAGAAATGCAAAAAAGCAAAATGGCTGTCTGGGGAGGCCTTACAAATAGCTGTGAAAAGAAGAGAGGTGAAAAACAAAGGAGAAAAGGAAAGATATAAGCATCTGAATGCAGAGTTCCAAAGAATAGCAAGAAGAGATAAGAAAGCCTTCTTCAGTGATCAATGCAAAGAAATAGAGGAAAAGAACAGAATGGAAAAGACTAGAGATCTCTTCAAGAAAATTAGAGACACCAAGGGAACATTTCAGGCAAAGATGGGCTCGATAAAGGACAGAAATGGTATGGACCTAACAGAAGCAGAAGATATTAAGAAGAGGTGGCAAGAACACACAGAAGAACTGTACAAAAAAGATCTTTACAACCCAGATAATCACGATGGTGTGATCACTCATCTAGAGCCAGACATCCTGGAATGTGAAGTCAAGTGGGTCTTAGAAAGCATCACTATGAACAAAACTAGTGGAGGTACTGGCATTCCAGTTGAGCTCTTTCAAATCCTGAAAGATGGTGCTGTGAAAGTGCTGCACTCAGTATGCCAGCAAATTTGGAAAACTCAGCAGTGGCCACAGGACTGCAAAAGGTCAGTTTTCATTCCAATCCCAAAGAAAGGCAATGCCGAAGAATGCTCAAACTACCACACAATTGCACTCATCTCACACGCTAGTAAAGTAATGCTCAAAATTCTCCAAGCCAGGCTTCAGCAATATGTGAACTGTGAACTCCCTGATGTTCAGGCTGGTTTTAGAAAAGGCAGAGGAACCAGAGATCAAATTGCCAACATCCGCTGGATCATGGAAAAAGCAAGAGAGTTCCAGAAAAACATCTATTTCTGCTTTATTGACTATGCCAAACCATTTGACTGTGTGGATCACAATAAACTGTGGAAAATTCTTCAAGAGATGGGCATACCAGACCACCTGACCTGCCTCTTGAGAAATCTGTATGCAGGTCAGGAAGCAACAGTTAGAGCTGGACATGGAACAACAGACTGGTTCCAAATAGGAAAAGGAGTACGTCAAGGCTTTATATTGTCACCCTGCTTATTTAACTTCTATCCAGAATACATCATGAGAAACGCTGGGCTGGAAGAAACACAAGCTGGACTCAAGATTGCCAGGAGAAATATCAATAACCTCAGATATGCAGATGACACCACCCTTATGGCAGAAAGTGAAGAGGAACTAAAAAGCCTCTTGATGAAAGTGAAAGAGGAGAGTGAAAAAGTTTGCTTAAAGCTCAACATTCAGAAAACGAAGATCATGGCATCCAGTCCCCTCACTTCATGGGAAATAGATGGGGAAACCGTGGAAACAGTGTCAGACTTTATTTTTGGGGGCTCCCAAATCACTGCAGATAGTGACTGCAGCCATGAAATTAAAAGATGCTTACTCCTTGGAAGAAAAGTTATGACTAACCTAGATAGCATATTCAAAAGTAGAGACATTACTTTGCCAACTAAGGTTCATTTAGTCAAGGCTATGGTTTTTCCTGTGGACATGTATGGATGTGAGAGCTGGACTGTGAAGAACGCTGAGCGCTGAAGAATTGATGCTTTTGAACTGTGGTGTTCGAGAAGACTCTTGAGAGTCCCTTGGACTACAAGGAGATACAACCAGTCCATTCTGAAGGAGATCAGCCCTAGGATTTCTTTGAAAGGAATGATGCTAAAGCTGAAAACTCCAGTACTTTGGCCATCTCATGCGAAGAGTTGAGTCATTGGAAAAGACTGATGCTGGGAGGGATTGGGGGCAAGAGGAGAAGGGGACGACCGAGGATGAGATGGCTGGATGGCATCACGGACTCGATGGACGTGAGTCTGAGTGAACTCCGGGAGATGGTGATGGACAGGGAGGCCTGGCGTGCTGCGATTCATGGGGTCACAAAGAGTCGGACACGACTGAGAGACTGAACTGACCTCAACTGACTCTTACGGGCTGGGGCCCTGATAACTTTTTCTCCTTTTTAGTTTGTCCTCTCCAATCTTCTCCATTTAGACACATCATTTGCATCCAGAGAATAGAGAGTCACTAACTACTGCCTTGGGTCAAGTTGGGGCTTCCCTGGTAGCTTAGCTAGTAAAGAATCTGCCTGCAATACAGGAGACCCCAGTTCAATTCCTGGATGGGGAAGATCCCCTGGAGAAGGGTTAAACTACCCACTCCAGTATTCTTGGGCTTCCCTCATGGCTCAGATTGTAAAGAATCCACCCGCAATGCGGGAGACCTGGGTTTGATCCTTGTGTTGGGAACATCCCCTGGAGGAGGACATGGCAACCCACTTCAGTATTCTTTGCTTGGAGAATCTCCATGGACAGACAGAGGAGCCTGGCAGGCTATAGTCCATAGGTCAGACATGATTGAGCAACTCAGCACAGCACAGGGCCAAACCTACAAATAAGCAATGAGAAAAAACAAGCATTACGAAAATTGTTTGTAAAATAGGTCTCATTCCAGTCCTAGCATTCATTGCTGCGAACTAAATCCCCATCACTGACATCACCTCAGTAAGAAAGAAAATTATGAATTAAGTTTATTTTGCAAGAAAAAGCCCTAAAGAATATATTTGTAGATAAAACCAAACGAAAAATAGGATGGGGTACATATACTAGCTGGGAAGGTGGGGGTTTGGTATTTTAGGCTGGGGCTGGGACTGTGGCGTCAACAACGAAATATTTGAAACTTCGGTTACTTTTCTCAAAGGTCGAACATTGTTAGGATACAATTTTCGGTTTATCCTAAAATTTCTTCAGTGTGGCTTGGCAGACATGAAAGTTTGAGAACCTCGGAAAAACCGTGTCGAAAGGACCTGCTTTGGAGTGATCATGGGGGTGTGGATTTGGTTGATGACACAGACTATTGAGTCCTTACAGAGAATTGTTTGTCTTCCATTTTTAGATGGCTTTAATTTCTCCAAATTGCTCCTTGAATAATAGGAAAAAGGCAATTTGAATTTCAGTGACAGATTGGACATAACAGGTTGCAACTATTAGGTCTAATTTTACCATACTGAGAAATAAAATTGCCTAAACATAAACATCGATCACTGATGCAGTAAATTAATTTGTACAGAAAAAGTAGTTTAACTGCAGTGCACATTAAACATAGAAAATTTTCAAAATTACTGCTCTCTGAATTAATTTGTACACTTGTTTACTTGTTAAAAGCACGCATAAATTCTTTTTTTTCTAAGGCAGTGTGGGTTTTAACTGAGTAAGAAAGAAATATAAAAAGTGGCAAGGAAATACAGAGAAATGGAAATCACACAAAATGACGTGAATACTTGAAAACATTTTTCCTGTTTTTTCTTTTTGTGTTTAGATGCTATCTAGAACGTGCTTCATTTATCCGTAAGATCACTAAAGATGTGCTTATTCCCCTCAACCCACTGTAACAAGATAAATGTGATGTTTTCATAGCCTTGACGTATGTTTGTGAGAATCATAGGCCTGGAATAATTAGGCGAGTTTTATGGTTTGGTTCCTCCTTCAGTTTACATTCAAAGGTGTCCTAGGGCTTGGAGCTGTTTGCTTTGCCTTGAGAGCAATATGACTCAGGAATTCCTTTGTATTTAGCACTTAAAAAAATCAAGGAACATGTTTTCATTGTTACCTGTAATTCTATTATGAGGGCTGCAAGGCGAAGTTTGGATGGTATCTTTGTAGATTGTTCCAGCCTCCGTGGAACTGGAGCTGGCAATGCGCTGCTGTTTGATACCATCTCCTGCCTACAGTTTTCAAGGACAGTGGTTCGATTCAAATACAATTCTGATAAGTGGCAGGTTTTCATGTCTTTAATGCCTTGACAAGGGCATCGCTCTCAGGAGAGGGAGGTGAAACCATTTGGACGAGGAGTCCGTCTCCGCTCCTTTGTGCTGACACACTAAGATAATGGACAATTAAGAGAGCCTTCACCGCAGGTGAAAGGATGGGGTTATCACTAATATAAAGGAGCCCGTGGGGTGCTGGGGGATGAAGGAGAAGAGGGATGGGAATTTTTTAAAGGAATATAAAACACACAGATGAGGCGCCTAATAACTGTTCACATATTGCTCTTTCACAGGGAATAATGGTGAGTGATTGGAGTGTTCACTTGTGCCTGCTGTAACTTAAAAAAGAAAAAATCTGGTTCATTGCATTTGACACAAAGTATGCAGAAACTTAGCCCTGTGCTGGCCTGCCTCTCCTGGTGGAGGGGAGCCCAGACAATGAAGGGGTTTGTTTGTGTGGAGTCTGGCTCTTAGACTGCCTTCCATGGGGCTTTGCAGAATGACTCGTGATAGTCTAGAGTCAGTGGTTGTCACCATTGACTGCGTCCCTCAGGGGCCCCGACCCTTAGAGGGTCTGATTTAATGGGTCTGGGCATGGACCCAGTATTTTAAAAGCTCCTCGGATGATTCCAAGGTGTACCCAAGTTGTAGGCTATTGCTACAGGGTCTGTAACAGAAGGATCAAGTCCCTCCATACTTCAGTTCCCTAGCAGACTGTCTGATTTTGTAAGAGATTTGAATAATGTGTGTGCTGTTATTAGAGAAGCTGTGTACTGATGTATTTCTAACAACCATCTAGTGTTTATATGGGCCCCATAGTGAGCGCTCAGGTGCCTCTGGAGAGAAGTCCCTCCTCTCTCAAATTCTGTTTCTCACTTGCCCTCACTGTCTTTTAGTTTCTGTTTTTTCTTTTTTTTCTAGTAGATTATTGGAGCTTCCTGGTTTCCCAGGTAGCACTAATGGTAGAGAACCTACCTGCCAACGCAGGAGACAAGAGACATGGGTTCCATCCCTGGGAAGATCCCCTGCAGGAGGAAATGGCAATCCACTCCAATATTCTTGCCTGGAGAATCCCATGGACAGAGAGGAGCCTGGTGGACTACAGTCCATGGGGTCACAAAGAATGGGACACGACTGACGGGACTTAGCAGGAATTGGCACTTCCTCTTCCTGAGACAGCATGGGTAAATGATCCTAGGCAGAGAGTGAGTAGCCTGGTGAAGACAGACTTGCAGCTACCTTATTCAGGGTCACTGTGCAATTTAGTACCAGCAACTTTGTACCTGCTCTTCTTAATCTGATGGGGTAGCTGCTCTGCGTGCATGTAAATTACAGAGGAAAGCTCCTGGTACCATTCAGAGCTCACAAAAGTGAGACAGCCCTGAGTATTTCCAAACCAAGTGGAGAAGAGGTTAACTGATTTTCTTTTGACTTAAACTTTCATTTGTCTGGAAGAGCCCCAAACAACAATAGAGTGCAGTGCTTCTGATAAGTATGGGTTCTCCTCAGCCTGAAGAGATGTGTGTGATAAGATAAGATGGCTTGAAAAAAAAAAGAGAGAGAGCTTGAGGGAAAGGAATAGGAGGGGAGGGAGAGAGAAGTATGTTAACTGCTCTGACTGCAAAATACCCCCTGGTAGTCAGAGATAAGACACCTTGAGCTACTCAGAAGACCTTAAACAGGATGTAAATGAAGCCAATAAAAATCATTTGAGATCAAGCTACTTTTCTACTGCCCTCCTGTTTCCAGGTTTGACAGCAGAAGGCTTAATTTACTGTATGACATTCCTCACTTACGTGCAGAACCCAGGAAGTTGCCTGCGACTGATAGGAGCCAGTGCAAAAAAAAAAAAAAAAAAAAAAGATAACTATGGTTTCTTAAGAGGGCCAGACTTAAGACATGCAATCAGCAGTTCTAGTCATGCCTTCCTGAATGCAAAAAGAGAGTATTGCTGATCATCGCAAGGCCCTGCCTCCTTCCTCTCTCCCTCCTTCACTTACTCATTTGCCTTGTCTTCCGTTTTATGACGACCTTCATTCTTTGAAATGGTTCACGGGATGAGCAGCATTTCATAGCCTATTGATACTTCTCATCAAGCTAATGCAGCTTGAAAGTAATTATCCACCAAACTTTAGGAGGTAGATTTTTCCATGTTCACATTTGAAACGAGCTGTTTACTCACAAGTCTGTAGCCGAATCAGGTAACATCCAGCCTTTATGTACTTGGAACTTTATAACTTTTCAAAATGGTTACTGTCTGTTTCTAGAAATTTGCAGGCTGCTGCCAACAACACTTCTACGGAGAGGAAGTAATTTCTGGGAGCTAGTTGAATGTTACGCTGGAAAGACTGGAAACTTGGAGTCCTATCTATAGTAGAAGCGGGCGGTGTTAAGAGTTGGGAAAGCAAAGGATCATGATGTCCTTTTCTTTCCGAAAAAGTTGCCTCTTGGAAGAGATGGGATTTAATTTGGTCTTTGGGTGAGGGAGAGAAAGATTTCCATCAGCCCTGCTCTAGTGTGGAGTGGCCAGTGTGGAAAAGACACCGCCAGGCAGAGGGAACTTGAAGCAGAGGACTGAAATGATTCAGAGGGCATAGAAGACAATAGTGGTTTTCAAATTCAGAAATACAGGGGAAGCACCCTAAAAGTTTCCTAAAACTGAGGATTTCAGGGCCCATCCCCTAGAAGTTCACTGTCAGTAGACCTGGGGAGGGGTGTGTGGAGGAGTTTGTAACTGCTGTTCAACTGACTGGGGTGCAGGTTGGTGGGTCATGCTCAGGAACGCTGCTCTTGGTCATCTGGTGGGGCAGAGGGTCAGCCTTCGGTTTCCTTGTGTGGGGTCATGGTAGTTGCAGTGATGACAGGGGAAAGGGAACATGGAGAAAGGTGAGGAGGCCCCGTCATTGTATCCCTGACTGGGTGAGTGGTAGAAAATGTGGCTCCAGAGGCCAGAGCACGAGAAAGATGAAGCTGACCACAGCGCTAATCTGATGGCACCTTTTCTTCTGCTTTTATTTGCCAATACCTGACCCAACGGAACTGCTCCCCCCAGAGGAGAGGATGGAAAGAAGAGAGGAAGGGAGGGCACGTGCCTGCATGCTAAGTCGCTTCAGTTATATCCGGCTCTTTGCAACCCCATGAACCGTAGCCTGACAGGTTCCTCTGTGCGTGAGATTCTCCAGTCAAAAATACTGGAGTGGTTTGCCATGCCTTCCTCCAGGGGATCTTCCCAACCCAGGGATCAAACACACATCTCGTATGTCTTCTGCATTGGCAGGTGGGTTCTTCACTACTAGTGCCACCTGGGAAGCCCTAGGGAGGGAGAGAAGCATTATAAAAAAAAAAAAACTGGAGGTGTGTGTTCGTGTGTGTGTGTGTGTGTGTGTGTGTGTGTGTGGTTTTGATAGGTAGTAGCTGGAAGTAAAATTAAGAAATAGGCTGTCCTGACTTGTCAACTGCAGGTTACAGGTTCAAAGAATTGATTGTTAGGTTTTTGTTTTTCTCCATGCAATTAAAGGCTTCCTTGGTGGCTCAGAGGGTAAAGAATCTGCCTGCAATCCAGAGACACAGGTTCAATCCCTGGGTCAGAAAGATCCCCTGGAGAAGGGAATGGCTAGCCATTCCAGTATTCTTGCCTGGAAAATTCCATGGACAGAAGAGCCTGGTTGGCTGCAGTCCATAGTCACAGAGTCAGACACAACTGAGCGCCTAACATTTTATACAATTAAACGATGCTTGCTCCTTGGAAAGAAAGCTATGACAAGCCTAGACAGCATGTTAAGACGCAGAGACATCACTTTACCAACAATAATCTGTATAGTCAAAGCTATGGTTTTCCCAGTGGTCATGTACGGATGTGAAAGTTGGACCATAAAGAAGCCTGAGTACTGAAGAACTGATGCTTTTGAACTGTGGTGCTGGAGAAGACTCTTGAGAGTCCCTTGGACAGCAGTGAAATCAAACCAGTCCATCCTAAAGGAAAGCAACCCTAAATATTCATTGGAAGACTGATGCTGAAGCTGAAACTCCAATACTGGCCACCTGATGGGAAGAGTCGACTCACTGGCAGAGACCTGGTGCTCGTAAAGGTTGATGGCAAAAAGAGAAGAGGGATGGGGCAGAGAATGAGATGGTGAGATAGTATCTGCAACTCATTGGATATGAAATTGAGCCAACTCCAGGAGATAGTGGAGGACAGAGGAGCCAGGCTTGCTGCAGTCCACGAGATCACAGAGAGTTGGACACGACTTAGCGACTGGACAACAATAATATATGTGTGTAGACTTATGCCAATTAGCATAAACTGGTTTTATAAAAGAAAAAAAAACACAGTGGAATCTTTAACAACAAAGAGAGAACAATGTGAAACACTATTTTAAGTTCATTCATTTACCCATAAAAACTGGATGACTAGGTGGCATTTGAGGCAGTTGTTGTTTCAAGGGGAGGTGGCCCACTCCAGTGTTCTTGCCTGGAGAATCCCAGGGATGGGGGAGCCTGGTGGGCTGCCGTCTCTGGGGTCGCACAGAGTCGGACATGACTGAAGTGACTTAGCAGCAGCAGCAGGGGAAGGATGGACTGGGAGAATTACCTGACACTTAGATCAAGCTGCTTGCCTGAACAGGAGGGAATAGGGCTTGGGTTTTAACAAGCCCATGAGCTGCTATTGTTAGTGCAGATTGTAACCTGTTACTCATTCTTGCTGATCTGTGTTTTCATCTGTAAAATTAGTGTGTTTTTTACCTCTAAAGGCTAAGACTTCTCACAGATCTTAAATCTAACACTTCATATATATGAAAAGTTAAGAATGACAGCCTTGACTTCCTTTTCTCTATGTAGGCTTCAATCAAATTCATTTATTTTCCTTCCCTTGACCCCTCAAGTCAGACCCAGAGGTATGCATAACCCATGCCAAACCACATCAGGTCATCTTAAGAGAAAAGAGTGGAGCTCAGATGTGGGAGGAGGCTTCGTAGAGGTTCAGAAACCAGCACTTTCTTGCAGACAGCTTTGAGTCAGTCAAGATCCCAGAATTGTGCCAGTTGGTTTTATGTCTTTGGGTATTAGAAACATGCTTCTGCAAGGGTCATACCCATAGGTTTTGAACATATACAGATATATGCTATCCATATTCCTCTTTTCAAAAACCAATTTTAAAACTCCAAAAGCAGAGAAACACTGCTATCAATTTCTCGATGAAAATTATTCAGAATTGGTGCATTTCACATGTGAACTAAGCAGTTACATATTATCTGAGTAGAGTTTCTTTATTTACTGAGTCATATTTGGTTTTCAGTGGAATTTTGTACGCTCTTTGTTCTGTACATTGGAGAAACTTCATCTTAGTTACATATATAAACAAGCCTATATATATATGTATATAATACATATATATATATACACACATATAGTTTAATACAATTATATATATATACATATGTGTTAAATATATAATTGAGCATACAGTACATATAATTTAATAAAAGTAATATATGTAATATATAAACTTCATCTTAGTTACATGTATAAATAAGGCAATATTACACACATCTATATATATACACACATATATTTTAACACAGTTCAGTTCAGCCGTTCAGTTGTGTCCAACTCTTTGCGACCTCATGGTCTGCAGCACGCCAGGCTTCCCTGTCCATCACCAACTCCCGGAGCTTACTCAAACTCATGTCCGTTGAGTCGGTGATGCCATCCAACCATTTCATTCTCTATCATCCCCTTCTCCTGCTTTCAACCTTTCCCACATCAGGGTCTTTTCAAATGAGTCAGCTCTTTGCATCAGGTGGCCAAAGTATTGGAGTTTCAGCTTCAACATCAGTCCTTCCAGTGAATACCCAGGACTGATTTCCTTTAGGATGGACTAGTTGGATCACCTTGCAGTCCAAGGGACTCTCAAAAGTCTTCTCCAATACAACAGTTCAAAAGCATCAATTCTTCGGCACTAGCTTCCTTTATAGTCCAACTCTCACATCCATACATGACCACTGGAAAAACCATAGCCTTAACTAGATGGACCTTTGTTGACAAAGTAATGTCTCTGCTTTTTAATATGCTGTCTAGGTTGGTCATAACTTTTCTTCCAAGGAGTAAGCATCTTTTAATTTCATGGCTGCAGTCACCACCTGCAGTGATTTTGGAGCCCCCAAAAATAAAGTCTGACACTGTTTCCACTGTTTCCCCATCTATTTCCCATGAAGTGATGGGACCAGATGCCATGATCTTCGTTTTCTGAATGTTGAGCTTTAAGCCAACTTTTTAACTCTCCACTTTCACTTTCATCAAGAGGCTCTTTAGTTCTTCTTCACTTTCTGCCATAAGGGTGGTGTCATCTGCATATCTGAGGTTATTGGTATTTCTCCCGGCAATCTTGATTCCAGCTTGTGCTTCGTCATGCATATTCATGCATATACATAAGTATATGCATATGTGTTAAATATATGATTGAGTATACAACATATATAATATAATAAAAATAATATATGTGATATATATTAATAAGTAAAAAAAAATTGCATCATAGAGACTTCCCCTAATGAAGTGCACTTCATTAAGGCATGATTGTACATATACACATATTAAGTGGCAAATTATATGATTAACACTTTGTAATGAGAAGTAGAAAAGATATTTTCAAAATGTATGCCATGATTGAGCATTAATCATTAAATCTGTTCTGAACATTCAGTCCTGCATAAAAACATACATGCATGCCTTCCCTGTGCTATACTTTGACTAGTTTGGTTCCTATAAATACATTACCAGGACTGTTAACAAGAAACAAATGATAGACTGAGCCAGTTTGAATTTTATTTTTTGATTATTCTAGGGAGACATAGAAAACAAAGGGAGAATGAGGTAACTGGAAAAATTCATCAAATTGATAATCAGCATTTTCTCAGGATTGCCTCTTTCAAATATTGCCTAATTAGGTAAATGGAAAAAAAAACTATACAAATAAGGTCATTGATATTAATGATCTGTGTAGAAATATTTTGTTATGCCATAATTAGAGTTATTTTAAGAACATACTTTTATCCTTTGCCATTTGTAAACATTATTCCATTTAAAATAAGTGACTCCTTGTATCACTGGGGTTATTTGGGATCCAACATCACTTTTCAAGTTTAGTTTTACTATGTAAGTGTTAATGTGAAAGTTAATGATGATTCTTTTCAAACACCATAGAAATTCTATCCTGTGAGGATGTATTGGCGATTTGTTCTGTAGATCTCAACATACGCATAGAATCTCAAGATAGTCCAGCATCCACCAATTTTTAAATACCACCAATAGTATATAAGGCCTTCCCTGGTGGCTCAGAGGGTAAAGAATCTGCCTACAATGCAGAAGACCTGGGTTCCATCCCTGGGTCAGGAAGATCCCCTGGAGAAGGGAATGGCCATCCCCTCCAGTATTCTTGCTGGGAGAAGCCCATGGAGAGAGGAGCCTGGCGGGCTACTGTCCATGGGGTCTCAAAGAGTCAGATACGACTGAGCGACTAACATAGCAAATAGCTTCCCCATAAAGTGCATGAACACTGATTGGGTAGGAGGCTACACAAACTAGTCTGAGTTGCAGCTGCTGGGTATTTAGCTAGGTGCATTCACTAGCTGTCTGAGTGTGAGGCTAACCTCTGTACCTGAAAATAATAATTTTACCTTAGATCTTAATTCCTATCATGTTTAGACACAGGAACCTCAAAATCAAGAATACTGATGACCACCGTATTATAATACCAAATGGATAATTCTAGTAGTATTTCCTCCCTAATCTTTATAACAGCTTTTTCTATATTAGCACGCCGTATTTATCACTTTACTGCACAATGAACCCACAGGGGGTGCTAATTGGTCATTAATTAAATTTTAGCCTTTCAACACTTTTGTATTCTCCAGTGGCTTTATCTGCAGTGAAGTATACAATGTGGCCTCTTTAAACTGCCAAAAATTCATGTCAGCTTTGCGGCTGCCCTGGGTATGATACAGGTGGAATTCAGCTCGAGTGAACACCACTTCAGGACTGTTATAATTCCTTGTGACCCAAAGTTTGCCAACCTTGAATCAAAGCCTACATGCTGGAAAAATATTCAGAAGAGTTTTACATGACAAAACATTCTCATACACCAGTTTCCTCTTTGAAATAGAATTTGATCACTTTGTCTAAACATTCTAGTGTGTTAGGGCAGTTTTTCAAAAAAGCCATTATTAACATGATGGAAGGATTTGTCTGAGGTCCATCATTCACCAATAAAGCCATTTTCAAATTTAACTTTCTTAGTGGAAGAATCCCTTTTACTTTACCTCTACCTCAGTGAAGAGATTAACTTACAGGTACAATGATTAACATGGTAACTGAGAAATTTGTTGAGTATATTTCAAAAGATTTGGCTACATCCTCAAAGCTTTATAGGTATATTTCACCCTAGAGCAAAGGATTTTGAAGCAAAATAGAATTTACCCTCAAGAAATTTCTCAACAAGTAAAATAGTGAGATATTGGGCTAGTGTCAGACCTGTGGAATGTGGTTTCAGGATTTTGAATGCAAGCTATCCCATCATGGGAATTTTACTCCACTAATGAATTAATCACAGCTTGCTGTGTGGAGCTATTAAAGAATGAGCTAAAGCACATTGATTTTCAAGGTAATTATTAGCAGCCTTCAGAAGATTTTGTTTTGGTATTTTTGTTTATTTTTTTATTTTTAAACAAAGATGTCCCTTAAGTCCTTTAAAATTCTTAGAATCTCAATATGGAAAAAAGAAACAACTAAATTAGTTAATTTTTATTCCTTTATAATGTTTTCACATTTTTCAGTTATAACGTAAAGGTAGCTATGGCTTTTAGAGTAGCAATAGTAATTTTAGTACATTTTTATATTGCAGTAGTTTAGAAAGCTCTTTCATACAATGTCATGTTTGATTCTAAGAATATTAACTAGGAGGAAGGCTAGAATTTTATTATTTATTTTGTTATAGACAAGCAAGTAAAAACTTTTAGTTATCAGACCTAAACACATAGTAGGTGCTTTATAAATGTTTCCTAAATAAATGAGTAAATGAAATAAGCAATGAAGAAGTGCTTCAAATTCTTTGTGGTATGAGGTCATAAATACAAGACTTCTAAGTAGTGAAAACATGCCTTCTAACTCAAAATAGTTGAGATAAAAAGAAAACAGATTTGGGAAATTCACTGTGATGATGGCTGTCATTATTAAAGGAGCGATAAATACGTTAAATGATGTAGAAAGCTCACAGTCACAGCGCTGTAAGCAGATGTGTAGCACACGACTGCCAATTATTGAACGCCCAGAGCTTGGTGCTTATCATTAGTTATCTATATCTTTAAGTGAGCCAAAAGATGGGAACAGCAAAGCCGTGCTCACCCCCTGCCCCCCATCACTGAAAACCACTTTTCCTTCTGTCTGGCTTCAGAAACACGTCTTGGTTTCCGTGAGAGAGACGATGAGTGTTTTTTAACTGGTTTCACGTCAGCTTTTTCCTCTGATTTGAGAGGTGGAGTTAAGTGTGAACTGCTTAAGAATGCACTGTTTTCTGTTTAATTTGGCGGTAGAAGATGGAATTCATTGAGCTCCGTCTGTTCAAGTGAACTTTAAGCAACAGCAAGCAAAACATTTGTACTTCTCTGCACACGTAATAGAAATGTGTCTGGTGAAAGAGCCAGCTTGGCTCTAAAAACCAGGATTACCTAAGGAGGGGCTGAGGTGGGGTGATAACAACTTCTTATCTCTTCTATTGGCTCATCCTAAGCAGTGAACCTCTTTTTTTTTTTTTTTTTAAGGGAGTATTGAAAGGAAAAATAAATAGCCTCTGAGCTCTGATATCTGGAATTCATCTTGACTGTGTTAAAAAAATGTGTTCCTCCATTGCCTGCTCCCGCAGTTTGCTGTCATTAATGACTGACCACCCTTTTCCCTCACAGCCTGTTAATGCATGTAATTGGTCCTTCCAGAATAATGTATGATATTACAGAATTATAAAGCATCTGTGAACTCTACATAATTGTAAGGTTCACTTTTCTCTTTGGAACACCCAGTAAAGAGTATTCCTTTTCAAGTAGATAAATAAGTTGCATGACAAAGGAGTGAATTTAATGCAGGATTGTGGGGTTTTTTCCAAAAGTATTATAGTTATGTTACTAAAGTGGCCGTTTTTCTAAAGCTGTTGACATTTCTGTTGAGAATGAAAGGAAACAATTGTGTAATAATGCATAATGGTTTATTTACAGTGACCATACCCTTAAGCAATTTCGATCATTGCTTTAAAAATGTTTTGTGCAATTTGGTTAGGTGATTTTAAATATGATGATGCAGAGTTGTTACTGTGATGACTCCGGGTTAACGGGACAAATATCCTTGTTACCTGTGTGTACTAAACACACATTTCAAAATATGTCCTCTCTTGATAGCACCTAACCGCTCTCAGCCTTTGTGTACCCAGTATATTTTCCTCAAGGTTCTCAGTTTAATTGTCTTAAGGTGTCTTAAGTTAAGGAGTGGAAAAAGGACTATGAACTCTAACATAAAAGCTTGCTCCCTCTAGCATGCTGGATAAAGAAAGAACCATTTTCCAGTCAGTGGAAGAATTAACCTGGAAATTTGTTTCGATCTCATGTTTTTACCTATTGTCCTACACTTTAAAAAAAAATCATCCACTGAATGAACTTATTTTGATGTGAAATAATGCAATGATTGGGACTTTGCTGTTGGCTTTGACAGTGAAGAATCTGCCTGCAATGCAGGAGACCTGGGTTTGAACCCTGGGTGGGAAAGATCTCCTGGAGAAGGAGAAGGGAATGGCTACCCACTCCAGTATCCTTGCCTGAAGAATTCCATGGACAGACAAGCCTGGTGCGCTCCAGTCCACGGGGTTCGCAAAGAGTCTGACACGAGTGAGTAACTAACACCAAGTACTAACAGTGCAATGATTGTACTGCTAGTGTTTTGAGGATAAAAGAGGTGATTACAGAAGTCCATACTTGGCTTCAGAATTACCCAGCAAAATACTCATTCCAAGGTTATCTGTCTGTAAAGACCCGATATTATATCATATGTATGATAATTTAACACAGTCAGCTTGGATTTATGGGTCATTAACTTTGAGATATCACCAACTATTTATATTTTATTTTCTCGATGACTGAATATACAGCTATGAATGCTTAAGACACTCTTTGGGCCAATCCTTAAAGCTGATATTCCAGTGGTTCCATTAAAGAAAAGAAAATGCTAAAATATGTTTATACTGCACATATAAGAAGCTTACATGTGAAAACATTAATACATGCAACACATACAAGTCTTTTTGTTTACATATGCACCTTTTCTTCCAGCAATGATAGGTGCCCTAGAAACGTTCACTAATCTTTGTAACACCCTAGAGGGTAAGTAGCAAGAATTATTATCTTCATATTGCAGGTGAAATACCTAGGTAGGGGCAGATTAAATGACTTGGCCAGGTCACTCTCTAAGTTCGTTACGAAGCTAGAAATAAAACTCCAGACTCTTGACTTTAGTTTTCATTCTGAGTCATTGACCTCCAAAAACAGAGGTACCAGAGCTGTCAGTATTTGGTCTTCTTTTACACGCTTGAAAAGTAACCGGTGATCTAAATCCTGTTCCTGTTAAGGAAATCTTGCACACACATGACACTGAGACCCCGAAGGGTGGTTTAGCGAGAACCCTGCAGTTACAGTGAATGAACTCAGGTAGCGAAGGACATCAGTAGGCCAGCTTCTCGTGGGGCCAACCCTACAAAGAACTAAAAGTATTGGAAGTTTCCATAACTTCAGAGACTCGGATAACTTCTTTAACACGTTGAGTCAATCCACTTTGTTATTTCTCTTTCTCCTTAATAATTTCAGGATTGCCCATACTGTTGGAGTCAGCATTCTAAAAGACTTGGTCCCTGCCCTCCAGAAGCATGTAACTTACCCTTTCCTACATTGCAGGCAGATTCTTTACCATTTGAGCCCCTAGAGAAGCCCAACTAAGACCTGCTTGATAGTGCAAAAAATTTAAAAAAAGCTTTAGCATCCCCCCAGACCTTCCTGAACATCTTCTCTTCCTCTTTCTTTGATCTTTTTTTTATTGACTACTTGAGTTGGACTTGAAGGTGAAAGAAAAGCCGGACCCTCAGCAGCATTTTTCTTCCGTAGTGACGGGCTGTAGACAGACATTATCAGCCCCTCATTTGGCTACCAGGCAGCCACTCCTGGGGTGTATTCGTCTGTCTGTCCCCCAGCAGCCAGGATAAAATCACAGCCAATCTTTGCTTTCTCCTCCCAGGTTGGTCCATGAGGGGCGATGGCTCATGTCAGAGAGGTAGTACTTCCTGCTCTGGTGTCTTTTCCCCTGTGCAATCCCTCCTTCTAGCATGACTTCACTTTTCTGTTAGTGAGCACTTTCCCCCATAAATATGACCGAACAGGTGTGGCTCTGCCGCTAACTGAGTTTCCAGCTGTCCTCCTCCGATGCAGACCCAGCAAAATCTGTTGTTTTGTCCTTTCAAGCAGACTAGAGAACCATCAAGCCCGAGATGGAGGTCTTCCTTGCAGGATATGGCAGTTTTGTTGCCAGAAGATGGTCGGGAAAGCCTGGCTGGCTAACAAAGACAGGCCTTCAGCGGCTGGGTGTAGTTCCAGTTCTGTATCCCCTTTGGCAGGAGCACAGAGGCTGCTGCAGTGTGGCCAGCCAGCAAAATTAGGAAATAAGGACCTCTTTTATTTACTCAGGCTGCTGAATCATGGGCATTCCTGTCTGCTTGGAGAAAAGTCAGGCGGCTCTCCTTTCCACTGCAAATCTCAGGAGTGTTCGAGACTTTCATCTCCGAGTGTTCACACACTTGTTGTAATGTGCTTTATGGAAATGCTGAAACTCAGCAAGTACAGTTGCTGTAGAAAAACATCTGCACTAACTGTGCACACACATTTGCATCTTTAAATAGACTTCTAGGCCATGGAGTTGGTTTCCAGCAAAGTTGTATCTGTGTATTTTTTATTTTTTTTCCCCCTTTCCTTCTTCCCGTTGTAAGAGGTGTAGCTCTCCGAGAGTCAGCTAGTGTGAAGTGATTGATTCCAAAAATTAAAATTTAACGTGGACATGTTAAGTACTTCACATTGAAATGCAGAAAACTTGCCATAACACAGAAAGACATTCCTGTTAGTAGCACTTAGTGAGTGCTGAAGGGGAAAAAAACGTTCAAGTTGACTCAGTAACGGGGATTGAAAGAATCCTCCATAGTTTCTTCCAGATGAAAAAAACAACTTGAAATTATTTAGGTCTGTAGTAGCCATGTAAGCATCGTTTGAGCTGTGCATGCCAAAAAAACTTAAGGTGATGGGAATGGGTGGCTTGCAGAGACTAACGTAGACCTCAGAGAATATTGGCAACACCACCACTAACACAGAAGTCTGGGGCGATACTGATACCCTTAGAGCATGAACTGACACCCCTGGGAGTTTCCTTGGTGAGTTCCTTGTGCACCCCAAGGAGAACAGGCTCAGTTATAGTCCTAGCAAATAAGCATTTTATAATTTTGACTCTAAAACAGAAATCAACTTTTTGTGGAACCTTTGTTTATTCTTCTAAAGTAGCATTCCCTACTCAAACTTTCTACTTCTGCCCAATGTCCTCCATTCTGCAGCCTGTGAATCCGGTAGGGCAATTTCCATGCATCTCAGTTAGAGATACATCATCTGTGATTATCACATCTTTTCGCCAAGATCAAGTAATAGGGACAGGAGAGAGAATGAAAAGAAGGTTTCTAGCTCCCTTGAATCTTGGTTTGAGTAAAAACTGACCCTCACCTCACTTGACTGTATTTGAAATTTACAAGCTTAGGAGAATGGTTAGGTAATAGGTATAATCAGGCATGGCCACAGACAAGAACCTGAGTTAAGCATGGTGTCAAGGATTGCACCGTGTGTATAATAGTCTATTGCTCTATAATTCTTGGTGTGTTGTTATAATAATATATCATGCCGAGGCACAATCTGCAATTTAATAATAGATTCACTTGCTAAATTATCAAGCTTAAGTTCTATTCTTTCAGTCTAGATACATGACTAATTTCTGATTCACTGTTTTCCCCAACTGTACACAGATAATGTGTTTGAAAATATTTTTAAGTGAAACAACAGGATATAAGCCAAAATAATAAATGTGTGAAAAGTGATAGATTTTCCTTCTAGAATGCTGAGCCAAATTTAATAAAATATTATTTTAATAATATACATATTATATAAATATTATAATTTTATAATATAATTTTTGGTAAAATATTAGACATTTTTAATTAGGAAAAAATATTTCAAGACTGGTTTGTTTTAGGGCTACCAGCTATAGATGGCTTATTTTCTTTAAGGGAAAAGCTAAATCATCATTGAGGTTGTTTTTGTTTTTAATTTTTCAAAATTGTTTCTCTATATGTTCGCTGACGAGCTTACTTGCATATATTCTTTATAGGTATTTACCTTTAAATTGAAATCACACCAACAATTCTCAAACTCTTTCTTATGCTGGAAACATGTTGGCTTATAGACAGATATAAATGAGGATGCAAAATCATGTGGCTTTCAACTTGTATTGCGAAGCTTTGTTGCAGTGGGCAGGAATCCAGGAATGGTGTTTGGTTGTTTTCTCAGAGTTAGATGGTTGCCATCTGGCATTGATAGTGAGATGGTGTTGTCATCAGTTTCTAGATGCAGGAAAGGAATGATCCTCATCTGTTTCCTGTGGATAAGCAAGAGGTTGATAATCTAGTAAAATCTCGTTACCTTAAAGAAAGCAGACGTGGAATTTGTTTACATAATGCTCGCCAGTTTCTCCTTTTATGTTAATAATATAGCTTGCTAGTGAACTTCAGCTTTGAAGGATTTTAAAATGTATTTGATCGCATTCTAATTGCATCTTATTAGAATACCTCAATAATATTCTTAACCAGACCTATTCTAATAGAATCGCTATCTCCACCAACCCTACTCCATGGTCTTTACTTGTCGGCATTTATGAAAAATCTTGCTCCTTTGGAGAGTGAAAAGCTTTTGCGATGTCTTCTAATCATGAATGATAGACTAGAATTGTTTTGAAAAGTCAGAGGTTTCACAGTCTATTTAAGAGGTCTCATTTTCCACTTGGATGTTAAGAAAGTGACAGAAGTAAGAGGTACACTTGCTGCAAACATGGTTTAAAAAAACCACCTAATAGAAGGTAGAGTTACTTTATGGATAGCTCGCTAAGGTTATATCTGGCTTTCAGGCTTGTTTGTCTTCTCTTTGTTACTCATAAATCTTTCAGCATTTACCATAATCATTTATCACTTTTCCTGTTTCCAGTTTTTCACAAGTTGCTTTGTCTCCGCTCACCTCAAAGTGCAGGTCCTGTTTGGCTAAGGAAGTTCATGCTGCTGAAGCTTTAGCAAAAGGAAGAAATGGCGGGCCACCTCTTGAACTTTCCAAACAAAATACACTATTACATTCTGACCCTGTGAAACTCTCATTTTTTTTCTTGATCCTGGCTGATCCTGGCTACATGTAATATCTAGTCATACCCTTCTAACATCTAATAATCCATTTTCTGGCCTATGCTATTCGAATCTTACAGTTATTGAAGAAATCCTGGTTGTCTTTTATTACACAAGACATAATTATTATTGTGTTTTCTGTCTTCTTTCATGTGCTTACTTTTTAATATTTTTTGCTGAATGCAATAAGGTCTGTATCAATAAGAACCCCATAAAAGAGTTTGGCCTGCAGAATTGCCTTTTCCTGTAAAAACAAGCAAAATGCAGAGGGAATTTTTTATTAAATATTAGACATCTGGGTTGACTGCATTAATTTTAAATCATTCTTGTAATATTTCCTCTTTCCATTTGGTCCTTCAGATGCTCACATAATATGCAAATCATTTTAGAATGAATACAAAAGAAACATTAAATATATTAAAATCTGCATTTTAATAAAATTGTCAATGCATAATATATACCTTGCTCCTAAGGAAGAATGATAAAAAGTAATAAAGGGGTAATTTAGACATTGAACTATTTAATATCGTTTTATATTTTTACAAGCCAGCGAAAAGTCAACGTAGAAGAAAAGCTTTGGGCTCAGATTTGAAAGTGTTCCATCCAAATAGTCTCTCCTCCTTTTTTTTCCCCTCACCCTGTGTACTTGTTGAAAGAGTACAGTAAATCTGTTCTTGAACTCTCGACCCAGAAAGTGAAAAGTTCCCATCTTCTCATTGCAGATGGAGTGGATGTAGAGGATGACCCCACTTGCTCCTGGCCAGCTTCCTCACCTTCGAGCAAGGACCAGACTTCCCCCAGCCACGGAGAAGGTTGCGATTTTGGAGAGGAAGAAGGTGGCCCCGGACTCCCGTATCCGTGCCAGTTCTGTGACAAGTCATTCAGCCGTCTCAGCTACCTAAAGCACCATGAGCAGAGTCACAGCGACAAGCTGCCTTTCAAGTGCACCTACTGCAGCCGGCTGTTCAAACACAAGCGGAGCCGAGACCGCCACATCAAACTCCACACGGGGGACAAGAAGTACCACTGCAGTGAGTGCGACGCCGCCTTCTCCAGAAGTGACCACCTGAAGATCCACTTGAAGACTCACACGTCCAACAAGCCATACAAATGTGCCATTTGCCGCCGTGGGTTCCTGTCCTCTAGCTCCTTACACGGGCACATGCAGGTCCACGAGAGGAACAAGGACGGCTCCCAGTCGGGTTCCAGGCTGGAGGACTGGAAGATGAAGGACACTCAGAAGTGCAGTCAGTGCGAGGAAGGCTTCGACTTCCCGGAAGACCTCCAAAAGCACATTGCCGAGTGCCACCCCGAGTGCTCCCCGAACGAGGACCGGGCGGCCCTCCAGTGCGTCTACTGCCACGAGCTATTCGTGGAGGAGACCTCCCTGATGAACCACATGGAGCAGATGCACGGCGGGGAGAAGAAGAACTCCTGCAGCATCTGTTCCGAGAGCTTCCACAGCGTCGAGGAGCTGTACAGCCACATGGACAGTCACCAGCAACCGGAGTCGTGCAACCACAGCAACAGCCCTTCCCTGGTCACGGTGGGCTACACCTCCGTGTCCAGCACGACCCCGGACTCCAACCTCTCGGTGGACAGCTCGACCATGGTGGAAGCCGCCCCACCCATCCCAAAGAGTCGGGGGAGGAAGCGGGCCGCTCAGCAGACCCCGGACATGACTGTCCCCTCGAGTAAACAGGCGAAGGTCACCTATAGCTGTATTTACTGCAACAAGCAGTTGTTTTCCAGTCTGGCGGTTCTGCAGATTCACCTGAAAACTATGCATTTAGATAAGCCAGAGCAGGCCCACATCTGTCAGTACTGCTTGGAGGTACTACCCTCCCTCTATAACCTCAATGAACATCTTAAGCAAGTGCATGAAGCTCAGGACCCAGGTCTGATCGTTTCTGCCTTGCCCGCCATAGTCTACCAGTGCAACTTCTGCTCTGAAGTTGTCAACGACCTCAACACCCTTCAGGAACACATCCGATGTTCTCACGGATTTGCGAACCCCGCGGCGAAGGACAGCAATGCTTTCTTCTGTCCCCACTGCTACATGGGGTTCCTCACTGACTCTTCGCTGGAAGAGCATATAAGACAGGTCCATTGTGACCTCAGTGGCTCCCGATTTGGGTCCCCAGTGCTCGGGACTCCGAAAGAGCCAGTCGTAGAAGTCTATTCTTGTTCCTATTGTACAAATTCCCCCATATTCAACAGCGTTCTTAAACTGAACAAGCACATCAAAGAGAATCATAAAAACATTCCCTTAGCCCTGAATTATATCCACAACGGGAAGAAATCCAGGGCCTTGAGTCCCCTGTCACCTGTGGCCATAGAGCAGACATCTCTGAAGATGATGCAGGCGGTAGGAGGGGCGCCTGCAAGGCAGGCTGGAGAATATATCTGTAATCAGTGTGGTGCTAAGTACACGTCCCTGGACGGCTTTCAGACTCACCTGAAGACCCACCTGGACACTGTGCTCCCGAAACTGACCTGTCCTCAGTGCAACAAGGAGTTCCCCAACCAAGAGTCCCTGCTGAAGCACGTGACCATTCACTTCATGATCACCTCCACGTACTACATCTGCGAGAGCTGTGACAAGCAGTTCACGTCGGTGGACGACCTGCAGAAACACCTGCTGGACATGCACACCTTCGTCTTCTTCCGCTGCACCCTCTGCCAGGAGGTGTTCGACTCCAAGGTCTCCATCCAACTCCACCTGGCCGTGAAGCACAGTAACGAGAAGAAAGTGTATCGCTGCACCTCCTGCAACTGGGACTTCCGCAACGAGACGGACCTGCAGCTGCACGTGAAGCACAACCACCTGGAGAACCAGGGCAAAGTGCACAAGTGCATCTTCTGCGGCGAGTCCTTCGGCACCGAGGTGGAGCTGCAGTGCCACATCACCACGCACAGCAAGAAGTACAACTGCCAGTTCTGCAGCAAGGCCTTCCACGCCATCATCCTGCTGGAGAAGCACCTGCGGGAGAAGCACTGCGTGTTCGACACCAAGACGCCCAACTGCGGCGCAAACGGGGCCTCGGAGCCGGGCCAGAAGGAGGAGGTGGAGTTGCAGACCCTGCTGACCAACAGCCAGGAGTCCCACAACAGCCACGACGGCAGCGAGGAGGACGTGGACACCTCGGAGCCCATGTACGGCTGTGACATCTGTGGGGCAGCCTACACCATGGAGACGCTCCTGCAGAACCATCAACTCCGGGACCACAACATCCGGCCGGGGGAGAGCGCCATCGTCAAGAAGAAAGCGGAGCTCATCAAAGGGAACTACAAGTGCAACGTGTGCTCGCGGACCTTCTTCTCGGAGAACGGCCTCCGGGAGCACATGCAGACGCACCTGGGACCCGTGAAACATTACATGTGCCCCATCTGTGGGGAGCGCTTCCCCTCGCTCTTGACCTTGACCGAACACAAGGTCACGCACAGTAAGAGCCTGGATACCGGAAACTGCCGCATTTGCAAGATGCCATTGCAGAGCGAGGAGGAGTTCCTGGAGCATTGCCAGATGCACCCCGACCTGCGGAACTCCCTCACGGGGTTCCGCTGCGTGGTTTGCATGCAGACGGTGACCTCCACCCTGGAGCTCAAAATCCACGGGACGTTCCACATGCAGAAGACAGGCAACGGGGCCACGGTCCAGGCCACTGGCCGCGGCCCGCATGTCCCCAAACTGTACAAGTGTGCGTCCTGTCTCAAAGAATTCCGTTCCAAGCAAGATCTGGTGAAACTGGACATCAACGGCCTGCCCTACGGTCTGTGTGCTGGCTGTGTGAACCTCAGTAAGAGCGCCAGTCCCGGGGTCAACCTTGCTCCCGGCTCCAGTCGACCGGGCCTGGGCCAGACCGAGAACCTGGGGGCCGTGGAGGGCAAGGGCAAGGCCGGCGCCCCCAAGACACGCTGCTCCAGCTGCAACGTGAAGTTTGAGTCCGAAAGTGAACTCCAGAATCACATTCAAACGGTCCACCGAGAGCTGGTGCCCGACAGCAACAGCACTCAGTTGAAAACGCCGCAAGTCTCGCCCATGCCCAGAATCAGCCCCTCGCAATCGGATGAGGTAACTCGCCTTTTTCTGATGCTTGCCCTTTAACCTCCCCAAACATCCCTCTCCACTGTAGGTTTACCCTTTCCCCGGCTTTATTCGTTGGCCTGTGCAGAGAGATGCTTTAGATCGAAAGGCAGTGGTGTTTTTCCGCCTGGCCATTAAAAAGGATGGCTTGCTTCTTGGGAAGCAGCAGTTTGGGCTTGAGTGGTGCAAAGTAGGACTAATTCCAGACTCTCTAGGATACTGTCTTCTCTGTGACTGAAGAGACCGGCTCTCATGCCAACACCACCTGAGATCTGGAATCTCAGTGTAGTTTCACTGTGAGTTGAAATCCCCAGATCTGACTGGTGTGTATGGCTGAGAGATAATGACATAAAAGCGAGATGTTATGAGCCGACATGCTGGCTTAGGGTAAATGAAAAAGAATATGTATATTTGTGGATAACAAATTGGGTAGGGATGGCTTTTTTATATGGCATTGTCAACCCTCACCGTTTGTCTTTGTCTTCTGGGTGGTGAGGAAGATATTGTCTCACAACAGGAATTTTTAAGAGCCCCTCCATTTATTAAGGTCCACATGCTTCACGTTGGTTTTAAAGGGTCTCTCCCCAAGTCTTCACTCTGGATTTGGAACATTTTCTTAGCTGAAGAGTCATTTTGTGTTCCTCCCCTCCATAGTTGAAAAACAAGTTCATTTACAGTGAAATAGTTTTGTAAGTCATCCTTCCTTGAAGCTGAGCCGAGGATGGCTTGTTTTATTATAATTTCTTTCTGCTTTATCACCTGGTTTCTAATAGCTCTCTCCCCGTTCCTACCTGTCTGTATCTGGAGATCCAACCGAAATGAAAACCCCAGGGAGACCCGTCTCCCTTCAGTCTGGGGTCACCACCTTTTCCTTATCTTGTCTCTGCACTCACCCCCTCTCCAAGGCCCCCTGCAGCTCCCTGCAGATAGCCATCAGTCAGCTGGTAGGGGAGAGCCGAGAAGACGAACACAGAGCCCTTCTTCCCCAGATGTGGGCTCTGTGTGAACAGGCAGACTCCCCAACTTTGAAGTCGCTTTCCCCTCTCTCCTCTGCAAGTAAATCCTCACCTTTCTGTCCTCTAAAGAAGTGAAATCTTTTCAAACCAGAAGGACGTCGTTTTGATAATGGTTCATGACGCGCGTGTTGGATCAAATCATTTCTTTGGAAGCAAATATTGCTAGTTGTCATCATATGAACTGAAATGTTTCCCAACTTTTTATATCCATCATGTTTAAACCTAGAGAAAAGTTAAAGAAATAACACAAAGAACAGGTGTGTGTGTATTCGTGTATCCATGTCACAAATCTGCCAGATGGGAACATTTTGTCAGATTTTTCTCTATCTTTGCAACCCTTTTTTTATTAATCTGAGCTACATGGAAGTAAACTGTAGATAACATATTTCCTGAGAATAAGGGCATTTTCTTACTTAACCATAGTATCGTTAGCCCAGAAATTATTGAAATCAGCTAAAGGTGAAAGGTACTCAGTCATGTCCGACTCTTGCAACCCCCTGGACTGACATCGACCAGGCTCCTCCGTCCATGGACTCAGCTAAAGAGATGAAATAAATCTGTACTATCTTATATAAGTCCATATTCAGATTTCCCCAAATGTTTTATTTTAAATGCTTTTGAACAAGAATTCTTAAAAAAAAAGTATGTTTTGAAAAAATTATTCCTCTCTTTTGTTTTGTTATGCTTTACATATATAGAAGGGTTTTTATATTCAGATTTAATTTAAATAGTGCCTAAAAGGGGTTTAAAATTAATTAATATGTGTGTGTGTATGATTGTGGTGGTATGCATTTAAAGTCAAGCAAAATTCAGTTCTTACTTCTTAGTAGATTGTTTTTGGAAAGGAATTTGCCTGTTTCTTATCTGTTCATGGTTTAGATTTTCTGATATTTCTAAATTGCTCTGTATTGTACCATTTAGGGAACTTCCCTGGTGGCTTAGACAATAAAGAATCTACCTATAGTGCAGGAGACCAGGGTTCAATCCCTGGGTCAGGAAGATCCCCTGGAGAAGGGAATGGCTACCTACTCCAGTATTCTTGCTTGGAGAATTCCATGGACAGAGGAGCCTGGTGGGCTATAGGTTATGGGGTCACAAAGAGTCAAACATGACTTATCAACTGAACAACAACATAATACCATTTGAGGTGAAATATTTTAAAAATGAAGGAGGGCATTTTAATAGTCTTTACCTGTTAATTTGATTAGAGTTGATTTGGGAAATTTGCCTTTTTTAATAGTATTTTTAAAATATCTTGGCCCAATTTATTTATTTATATTTGTTTATTTATTTTTACTCTTTGGCCGAAAGGCATGTGGGATCTTAGGTTCCCCAACCAAGATTGAACCTGCGCCCCTTGCAGCAGAAGGTGAAGTCTTAACTACTGGACTGCTAGGGAATTCCAAGGGAAATTTATCTTTAAGGGATGGTCAAGTCTTCAGTTATACCTGAAATCTTAATGATAATTATAAAGCTTAACTATATCCTTCACTTACATAGAATAATATGTTTAAAAGTGCTTTTTAATTTTAATTCTTACAGTACTGTTTTTTAAGCACCTAGCTACTGAGGGTTAAAAAGGACTCCATGTGAAAGAATACCTTCTTATTAAATCTGATTAATAATAACTTGTAGCAGTGTCGTTAATTGACTAGATATTAAGATTCAGTTGTACATTTTTTCTTTGTGCCTTTAACAGTACACTAATCTATTCAACATTTTCACCCTTGTTACTGTTTTTCTTTATTATGCTATTTGTCATAACAATTTTATGTGCCTACTTCCTTTCTTATACTCTCCACCATAAAGAAATGTAAGTAGACCATATTATTTGGACTTGACATAGAAAATCATCTAAAGATATGTAAAGTTTTGCAAAAATGAGCCTAAAAAATGCATTAATGAGGAAGACATAGAGTTTTACTTTGTTCTCATTCTTTGTTAGTCAAATTAAGCCTCTGTGACTTCTCATTGTGAATATTGTGGAAATTTTTATCAGCAGAAGTAAAGGTGAAGCTATTACGTAAGAGTTTGCCAAAAAGCAGGCATATCATGTAGGATTAAATTTTATCACAAAAAGAAATATCATGTGTATGTTCATTGACTTAGATGTCTTAGGTTGGAATTAAAGGACTTAGCAATGTAGGTGGTATTTTCTTCTCTTCTTCTTTCTGAGGATTGAGGCTTCAGAAGAGAAAAGAAGACCTTGGGAGATAATAAAACCTGAATACCAGATATTGTCAAGAGCCAGGTTAGATTTTTCTGGACTCTGACTCACAGTCACTAAAGAATAATGATAGAAACTGGAACGCATCTTCCAAAGACTGAAAAAGACAATTATTTGTTCTAGACTAGAGTACCTATTCAGAAGGGATTTAGATATAATCTATAGAAGGATAAGTACTATATAAACCCATATAATCCAAGAAATAGATGAAAGACATGGTATGTGACAATTAAAGAAGGGTAATAGTAAGCAGCTGTCATGTGATGAAGAAATTTGGAATTGAAGACAGAAGACTTGAATTTAAATTCCCACTTCTTCTGTGTGATGACTTCTGAATTTGTGAAAAATGTTCTCTTTGTACCAAAATTCCATGAGTATTAGCCTAAATTTGCGGTGGGGACTTTGTTTTGAATAAAAAATGGGAGGTGGAGGAAAACCTATTCATTTCCATTTGCTCCTCAAAGATTGACTATCAATCATATGAATTTGTACCTGCAGTGATTCCATAAATGGCAGAGAGAATTTGAGGCAGGAAGAACACTGGATATCTAGCATTTTCCACACATGAAGCACCTTGCAGACTTACTGACCTTTACTACATGTTGAGTAAATGTTAGTTCTTCTTTTGGAGTTCGTTGACACTAGCCTGGCTCCCTGGTCAGGTGCTGCCCCATCTGAACCTCAAATGGTTGTGTCCTGATGATACTGGAAGCATGTATCCATCTGCCTTCATTTCCTTGAGCTCCTTCATAGCCGGGTTTCTCTGAGGGTTTATATATTCACATTTCCGTTCACATTATCCCCACTATTCCATTGAAATTGCTCTTGCAAGGGTTCAGTTCAGTTCAGCTCAGTCACTCAGTCGTGTCCTAATCTTTGCGACCCCATGAATCGCAAGGGTTACCAATTCCATGTTCCGAGATGCCTATATGATGCCGCAGAATCAAAGCTAGAAGTGACAGTGGTCCTCATCTGGTTAAACTGCCTATTTTACAGACAGTGAAACAGACCCAGATAAATGGAGATCTAAGGTCACACAGTTAATAAGTGGTAGACAAGAGGCCCAGAGAATCCAGGCCTCCCAATTCCAAATTCAATGCCCTGCCCATCGTAGGCAGATGCCTCTGGGCCATGTCTGGCTGGTGCTTCTCCCAGAACCTTTCCCGACCCAGGGTAGTATGGCAAGAGAGCTGGCTCATGCAGAAACCCACGTGACTCAGTGACTGGAACCTCGAAGGTGTTAAATAAATTTGTGTTATTCTTCTGCATTCATACACTATAGCATTGCTACTCCTATTCTGACTGCATGTGGACTCGAGTCTTGTTTTGTTATTGAAGTTCTGTCCTCGATGTTCTGAATGTGTGTGGGTCTATTGTTGTTACCTCGCTCCACTTCAAGGTCCGTGTTCTCAAGAAAATTGTTGCTGTGCTGCCAAGATTGCCACTGGTCTCTCCAGGTCCATCTCCACAGCACTCTACAGAGTAGCTGGCCCTCCCCTTGCTGCGCCTCTCTCTGACTTCATGGTGTCCCCTTTCTTAGTTTTCTTCCTTCTTCTGCCTCTAGCGATTTCTCGTCCTCTGCCTGTTCCCAAAGTGTAGGAATTCTTCAATCCTCTTTCTTCTGTATCTGTTCTCTCCATAGCATCTCATCCATTCACACTGCAGTAACTGTTTCTTTACTAACATTTCCCAAATATGTTTGTGTTCCACTGACAGTTTAACTTTGCAATTGGTATCTCTTTTAGCCTTCTGAAGTTTATTGTGTACTTCCTGAACTCTCGATTCTGTCACCTGAAGCCTAACTTTTCCCAAACTTCCATCATTTTTGGTAAAGGGATCCATCTTACTCCCCATTATCAAGCAAGAAACCCAGGAATCCCTCGCTTTCTAGGTCCCTAACTTTCCCTCTTTCCCCACATCTAATCTGGTAGTCCTGTAGATTCTACCTCCAGTGAGCATCTCATCCTCCTCTTTGCATCTCCAAAGCCACCATCATGGTCCAGGCTGCAGTCATTTCAGGATACCTCAGTAGCCTTCTAAGAAATTCCTCTTCTGCCTGCTTCTCATCCAGTCTTCCTGCTGAAGTGGGAAGGCTTCTTGTGGACATGTCAGTCACTCTCAGGATGGCACACAGAATTCCTCAGTGCCTTTCCATGTCTCTCAAATAAAATTCCAACCTCTCACCAGTTTATGAGGCCGTGCACATCCCAGCCAGCTTGGCTGCCTTTGTCGTGTTCCAGCGTCGCCTCCGTGTGCTAAGGGCCTCAGCCTCCCAGCCTCCGGCGGGGTGGGGGCGTTGGGGGGGGGGGCCTGCTTTGGAGTCTTCACCTGTCTTGCTTCCTCACCGGACCGGCACTTCTGAATCAGCTTCTCTGTGCCACTTGCTCTTTCTAAGCTGTCGAGTGGGACTTCCTTGAAAATCTCATCAAAATTGGTTTCCTCCTAAAGATTTTCTTTTGAAATAGTCATTTTTCTTTACTTATTTATTTCCATCTTCCCTTTTCTCACCTATGAACACCCAACAACTTATCACAAGAGCTTGATAAATATCAGTTGAATAAATCAACATAGTATCAGTACTTCAAAGTGACAAAGTAGTGTATACTCCATCTTTGGATGTATATGCAGGTATTGTTGTTGTTCAGTCTCTAGGTCATGTCTGACTCTTTGTGACCCCATGGGACAGTAGCGCACCAAGCTCCTCTGTCTATGGGATTTCCCAGGCAAAGAATACTGGAGTGGGTTGCCATTTTCTTCTTTAGGGGATCTTACTGACCCAGGAATCAAACCCACATCTCCTGAATCTTCTGCATTGGCAGGCAGATTCTTTACCACTGAGCCACCTGGGAAGCCCAGGTGCAGGTACATCTAGCAACTAATACCCACAGAGGCAAATAAGTTTACCTAAAACTAATGAGATGCTTTAAAATTAGGTGTGATTAAAAAAATATCAAATAGGCTAAAAGACTTGAAATTTCCAACAATTTAACGATCATCTTCAGTGTGAACGTCTGTTTTAAGTGTCTCAAATTTAATATTCTTCCTTTATAGTTCCTACACTGAAAACAGAAATGTACATGTAGGCAATTCAGAGCCTACTGAAGCGCCAGAATTCTTTTTTGAATTATTTTGTATAATAAAAATTTCCATATGAGGTTAAAAGAAAAATGTCAAAGTTTTTGTATCTCAAGTGGCTGGTGTAAGTTTTGCTAAGCTAAAGGAGCGAAAATAAATGAGTTACGTTTCCTCTAAATAAACAATATCTTAAAATTATGTAGAAAAATTACATGACCAAATAGATCTGTAAAATTCAAAATGCTCGTGGAATAGCCTTAGCTGCTTTGCCAAGTTTAATCTGTTTTCAGATTTATTGTTGTTGTGTTCAGTATTTGTTTGGCATCTACAGTGCACTGGAATGGGGAGTTAATGACCCCTGGCATAAGCATTGGGTGTGGAACATGGAAGTAACTGCCTGCCATCCAGTGTGATGCACTGATCATTGCATCACACGTTGAATTTGCTACCACTGTCATCCCTAGGTTGTCCCTGTATTTACTTCCAGTTCTGGACTTTTTTGGCTGAGGCTTCCATGTGCATACAGTATCTTTTAGAAGTTATGGAATTCAAAAAGAAGAATGTTTTTCTATACCACCTTGAATCTTGAATTTCACATCTTTTCTCCTAGAGTATTAGGCAAAAGAGTCTGAAATCACCCTCAGTAGTGATAGAATTCTATTTAGCAGGAACATTTTACATTTTGGCTGAAATTATATTGAAGTAGAGATTAGTGAGTATACAGATGCTTTTGAGTAATGAAACAAAACTGAAAGCTACATTCTGGATCTCTTATCATTGTATGGCACCACCTTCTACATAATACAGATGCAGTTTTCTACTGTACTTTCTCTTTCTAGAAATCTAGCAGCCTTATGGCTTTAGAAAAACCTAAGGAGCCAGTTCTCTTATTTATATATTTTTTTCCACTGTTTAAATGTGCATGTTTCTAAGGGTTCTACTTTTAATATGTTTGTCTCTGTCCTTACCCTCGTTTCCTATTACTGACTTATCATCCCATACAGGTGACTAACATATCAAATTTCAGCTTGCAGCCTCTTGTTCAGTACCATCTTAGATTTTCAGCCACCTATTTGCCATTACCAGTTGAACATTGTGCTAGCCGTTTGATCAAATCATAATTTCTTTTTTCTCTCCAGTTTTCGTCTGTGTTCCATCATTCCCCTAATTATCCTCATTTGAAGCATTGTGTGCGTCTCTTAAATCTTGTGTGGTCTCCTGATTTTTTGACTCAGTCACTCTCCAGGTGCTATATTTTCTCTTCTATTTGCATCTCCCACATTCTCTCTCCAGTCCAAGTCTTATCCTTGTAAACTAACTGGTCTCTTTCACTCCCTTCCTATCATAATTCTCAACATATAGCAAATACATGTTAAATGAAAACGATATCTTTAAAACCCCATAAATTTTAAAATTAAACCACCCATGGAACAAAGAGAAAATAGCAATTAAAAACACTTCAAACGGAAAAATAGCTACCTCTTAAAATTTGTAAGATACAAATAAAAGTAGTATTGATAGGGAAAGTTATTAGAACATAAAAATATGTATTAGAATTTTTTTAAAATGTAATATCAATAAGATAAACATAAAACTTGAGACATTAGAACTAGAGCAAGAGAATAAACCCATAAAAAAGTAGAAATGAAGGCAATAGTAAAACTAAGAGCAAAAAGTAATGAAATATAAAACAACAAGGAGGCCAACAAAGTAAAACATAAGGTTTTTTAAAAGACTAACAAAGTTTACAAACTTCTGGCAAGCTTAATCAGGTTAAAACAACAAGAAATAAATAATATAAATAATGAAAGGGGAGCCATAACTTCACATATGAAGTTAAAAAGATAGTTGGGAAACCATTACACATAGCAAAATAACTGAAATAAAAAACTCATGAATTATTGTTTTCAAGAGAGAAGACCAATTGGAACTCTCTTACTTTACTGGTGGGAGTATAATTTTGTATAACTGCTTTAAAAACTTTTGGGCAGTATATATCAAAGCTGATTACTAGCTTACTCTATGACTCATCAATCTATTTCTAGGCTTATGTCTAAGAGGAATAAATACATACATTTAACAAGTAATGAAGAATATTCATAATAGCTTTTGCATATATGCTTTAATCTGGAATCACTTGAAGTGTCAAAATAGAATAGATAAATACATTGGCATGTAGTTATTTCATTCATATAAAGAAATGCTACACGGAAATGAAGAAGAATGAGCTATTGCTGTGTAACAACTTGGATGACTCATGTAAGAATGATAAAAAAGAAAAAGGAATCAGACACATCCTACTGCAGATCTCTACTCATATAAAATTTAAGAATGGGCAAAACTAATTTGATGATTGAAGTCAGGATAGTTACCTTTGGCATAATATCAATTGGGAGAGGGCAGAATGGAGTCTTTTGGATGCTAAAAATATTCCATATCTAGATCTATATGGTGGTTACACACCATTGTAAAATTTCATAAATCAGGCAGTATACTTAACATTAAATAACATACACACATTTAACCTGTGTATGTTATTTCTTAATAAATATTTTACAGAATGTACTAAAAACACATAAGATAAAGAATAAAATGATACTGTGTAGAACTTTATGCCAATAACTGGATAATTTTGATTATATGGGAACAGTCTTAGGATAATATGTTATCAAAGCTATCTCAAAAAAAACAATTGAGAGAAGTAGAATATTGCGTAAATACTAAAGAGCTAATAAATTATTGAAAAACTTCCCACAAAGAAAATACCAGATCATACAGATAATTCAAAAGCTGTACCAGAAAGTATGAAAAGAGGGAACACTTCACTTCATTTAATGAATCTAGTAAAATCTTGTCAAAACCAGACAAAGCTAGAAAAAGGAAATTTTAGGGAAGTTTTACTCATGATTTTGTATTTTAAATTTTTTAATAATATAAAAAAATTCATTATGTTAAAAAAGATTTTATACAAAAACTAAAGTGATTTTAAAGAATTTTTTTGTTTGTTTTTAGAACATTCTGTAAAAAATAACTAAAGACCCAGTTTCCCGCTCAGTCAGTCTCTCCCATCAGGAAGCTTCCATAAGGCTCTTATCCTTCTCCATCAGAGGGCAGACAGACAGAAAACCACAGTCACAGAAACTAACCAATCTAATCACATGGACCACAGCCTTGTCTAACTCAATGAAACTGTGAGCCATCCCATGTAGGGCCACCCAAAACGGACAGGACACGGTAGAGAGTTATGACAAAATGTCCACTGGAGAAGGGAGTGGCAAACCACTTAAGTATTCTTGCCTTGAGAACCCTATGAACAGTGTGAAAAGGCAGAAATATAGGACACAGAAAGATGAACTCCCCAGGTCAGTAGGTGCCCAACATGCTACTGGAGATCAGTGGAGAAATAACTCGAGAAAGAATGAAGAGACAGAGCCAAAGCAAAAACAACACCCAGTCGTGAATTTGACTGGTGATGGAAGCAAGGTCTGATGCTATAAAGAGCAATATTGCATAGGAACCTGGAATGTTAGGTCCATGAATCAAGGCAAATTAGAAGTGGTCAAACAGGAGATGGAAAGAGTGAACATTTATATTTTAGGAATCAGCAAATTAAAATGGACTGGAATGGGTGAATTTAACTAAGAAGACCATTGTATCTACTACTATGGGCAAGAATCCCTTACAAGAATTGGAGTAGCCATCATAGTCAACAAAAGAGTCCAAAATGCAGTACTTGGATACAATCTCAAAAACGACTGAATGATCTCTGTTCATTTCCAAGGCAAACCATTCAATATCATGGTAATCCAAGTCTCTGTCCCAACCAGTAAAGCTGAAGAAGCTGAAGTTGAATGGTTCTATGAAGACCTACAAGACCTTCTAGAACTAACACCCCAAAAAGATGCCCTTTTCATTATAGGGGACTGGAATGCAAAAGTAGGAAGTCAAGAAACACCTGGAGTAACAGGCAAATTGGCTTTGGAGTATGGAATGAAGCAGGACAAAGGCTAATAGAGTTTTACCAAGAGAATGCAGTGGTCATAGGAAATACCCTCTTCCAACAACACAAGAGAAGACTCTACACATGGACATCACCAGATGGTCATCGCCAAAATCAGATTGATTATGTATTCTTTGCAGCCAAAGATGGAGAAGCTCTATACAGTCAGCAAAAACAAGACTGGGAGCTGACTGTGGCTCAGATCATGAAATCCTTATTGCCAAATTCAGACTTAAATTGAAGAAAGTAAGGAAAACCACTAGACCATTCAGGAATGACCTAAGTCAAATCCCTTATGACTCTATGGTGGAAGTGAGAAATAGCTTTAAGGGACTAGATCTGATAGAATGTCTGATGGACTATGGACAGAGAGGTTCATGACATTGTACAGGAGACAGGGATCAAGACCATCCCCAAGAAAAAGAAATGAAATGCAAAAGAAAAGAAATAAAGTGCAAGAAAAGAAATGCAAAAAAAGCAAAATGGCTGTCTGAGGAGGCCTTACAAATAGCTGTGAAAAGAAAAGTGAAAAGCAAAGGAGAAAAAGAAAGATACTCCCATTTGAATGCAGAGTTCTAAAGAATAGCAAGGAGAGATAAGAAAGCCTTCCTCACTGATCAGTGCAAAGAAATAGAGGAAAATAATAGAGTGGGAAAGACTGGAGATCTCTTCAAGAAAATCAGAGATACCAAGGGAACACTTCATGCAAAGATGGGCTCAATAAGGGACAGAAATGGTATGGACCTAACAGAAGCAGAAGATATTAAGAAGAGGTGGCAAGAATACACAGAAGAACTGTACAAAAAGGATCTTTACAACCCAGATAATCACAATGGTGTGATCACTCATCTAGAGCCAGACATCCTGGAATGTGAAGTCAAGTGGGCCTTAGGAAGCATCACTACGAACAAAGCTAGTGGAGGTGATGGAATTCCAGTTGAGCTCTTTCAAATCCGGAAAGATGAGGCTGTGAAAGTGCTGCGCTCAATATGGCAGAAATTTTGGAAAACTTAGCAGTGGCCATAGGACTGGAAAAGGTCAGTTTTCATTCCAGTCCCTAAGAAAGGCAGTGCCAAAGAATGCTCAAACTACCACACAACTGCATTCATCTCACATGCTAGTAAGGTAATGCTCAAAATTCTCCAAGCCAGGCTTCAACAATACGTGAATCAAGAACTTCCAGATGTTCAAGCTGATTTCAGAAAAGGCAGAGGAACCAGAGAAAAAATTGCCAAAATCTGCTGGATCATCAAAAAAGCAAGAGAGTTCCAGAAAAACATCTATTTCTGCTTTGTTGATTATGCCAAAGCCTTTGACTATATGGATCACAATAAACTGTGGAAAATTCTTCAAGAGATGGGAATACTAGGCTATCTGACCTGCCTCTTGAGAAATCTGTATACAGGTTGGGAAGCAATAGTTAGAACTGGACATGGAACAATAGATTGGTTCCAAATAGGAAAAAGAGTATGTCAAGGCTGTATATTGTCACCCTGCTTATTTAACTTCTATGCAGAGTACATCATGAGAAACGCTGGGCTGGATGAAGCAGAAGCTGGAATCAGGATTGCTGGGAGAAATATCAATAACCTCAGATATGCAGATGACACTACACTTATGGCAGAAAGTGAAGAATTAAAGAGCCTCTTGATGAAAGTGAAGGAGGAGAGTTAAAAAGTTGGCCTAATGTTCAACATTCAGAAAACTAAGATCATGGCATCTGGTCCTATCACTTCATGGCAAACAGATGGGGAAACAGTGGCAGACTTTATTTTGGGGAGGGCTCCAAAATCACTGCAGATGATGACCGCAGCCATTAAATTAAAAGACACTTACTCCTTGGAAGGAAAGTTATGACAGCATATTAAAAAGCAGAGCCATTACTTTACCAACAAAGATCTGTCTAGTCATTTTTCTGGTAGTCATGTATGGATGTGAGAATTGGACTCTAAAGGAAGCTGAGCACTGAAGAATTGATGCTTTTGTACTGTGGTGTTGGAGAAGACTCTTGAGAGTCCCTTAGACTGAAGGAGATCCAACCAATCCATCCTAAAGGAGATCAGTCCTTAGTGTTCATTGGAAGGACTGATGCTGAAGCTGAAACTCCAATACTTTGGCCACCTGATGCAAAGGGCTGACTCATTTGAAAAGACCCTGATTCTGGGAAAGATTGAAGGTGGGAGAAGAGGGGATGACAAAGGATGAGATGATCGGATGGCATCACCGACTCAATGGACATGAGTTTGGGTAAGCTCCGGGAGTTGGTGACGGACAGGGAGGCCTGGCATGCTGCAGTTCATGGGGTCACAAAGAGTCAGACACAACTGAGCAACTGAACTGAACTGACTGAAAGTGATTTTGGCTTCCCAGGTGGCAGCAGTGATAAATAATCTGCCTGCCAATGCTGGAGACCCAAGAGACATGGGTTCAGTCCCTGGGTTGGGACGATCCTTTGGAGAAGGGAATGGCCTGTGTTCTTGCCTAGAGAATTCTATGGACAGAGGAGCCTAGAGGACTATAATCCATGGGGTCGCAAAGAGTTGGACATGGCTGAGAGTACATGCAAAAATGATTTGATCACAAGAATACAAAGTGGGTTCAATCTCAGGAAATCAATTAATTAAATTTACCACATTAGCAGTTTAAAGGAGATATGTTTACCTCAAGAACTGCAGAAAAAGACTAAATTCAATGTCCTTTTATGATGTAAAAAGAACACTTAATTAGGAATAGTCAGTAATATCCTTGCCCTAATAAAGACTGTTCAAAATATCATATTCAGCAAGCATCATAATTAGTGGAGAAATTTTAATGCAATAATTGTTTTATAATAAAGCCATTAGTAAGGCTTCCTGGGTGATTAGTCCAACAATATATAAGATAAAATAAAAATGAATTTACTAATAAAAAACCCAGGTAGCACTGAAATTGAAAAGAATCAAATTAAACTGTTATTTGAAGGTTATATATTGTATATAAAGCAAAATTCAAGAATCTAAAGACAAGTTATTATAACAAAACGTTAGAACAGTTGCTGGGTACCAAGTGAAATCATACAAGTTAATCAGATTTTTATTCATCACCAAAAAAGTTAGAAAATATGAAATGTAAAATAATTCCTTTTAAATTAAGCACAAAAAATAAGTACTTAGAAATAAATCTTATAAGATGTGTAAAACTGGAGAAAATGATAAAATTATTAAAAGATATTTAAATGACTTAAATGATCAGATTTAGCTTGAGTTAGGAGACTCAATATTCTTATGCTATCAATTATTCTTAATTTGATATAAGAACTTATAGCTATTCCAGTGAAAATTTCAACAGGTTTTAAAATGAATTTTTATACATATTTTAATTTTTTGGAACTTGCTCACAGATTAAAAAATATTTACAGAATAACAAAAGGTCAAGAATAGCCAATATGCTCTTAAAGAAAAGGAACAGGCAGGGTCTGATTTGTAATCAACTTATAATTAATCTGTAGTATTTAGGATAACATGATATTTGTTTTTGCTTGTATTTCCAAGTGGCCTTGGGACTTCCCTGGTGGCTCATATGGTAAAGAAATGCCTGCAATGCAGGAGACCAGATTCAATCCTTGGGTCAGGAAGATCCCCTGGAGAAGGGAATGGCTACCCACTCCAGTAATTTTGCCTGGAGAATTCCATGGGCAGAAGAGCCTGGTGGGCTGTACAGTCTATGGGGTCACAGAGAGTCGGACACGACTGAGCAACAAACACCAATTAGGATGACATATTTGTCATGTCAAAATATTCTCCAAAGGAGGTATCAGACAGTATAGAAGAGAGGTATTTATAACACATATTGCTGGAAAAAGTATTACTTTCCTAAATATGTAAGAAATAGCCACAAATTAACAAGAGAACTCAAATCACCAAATAAGAATATGTGAAATTAACAGAAGTGAACATTTTACAGACAGGAAACATGAAGATCCGGTAAACTTGTGAATGTACTGATCCTCATCAGTAATATGGGAAATGCAAATTCAGACAGAAGAATAGTTTGAGAAGACCACACAGGAAGCTAGTTGGGCACACAGGTGTTTAATAGTTACTATTTCTATATTATAATACATATGTTATAAACACTCTTTGTAAGCATTTAATATTTATCTTAAAAAACAAAATTGTCAGAACCATAAGTAAGCGATCAGTATGACTTGTCATAAATATAAGATAAATAGAAAAGTAATACAATTAATTCAAAATAATACTTTAAAAATTCTTACTATATACTCATACCTACAAAGGTTTGTGAGCCTGAATCCCGTTTTTTCATTGTTACAAGTAAGTTTATCAAGGTTTGTAGAGGTAATAAAGACATATTACCATCTGAGACTTTTTTCTCTTGTATAATTAGAAAAAGCAGTATCCAGACTTTATAAGTTTATATAGTGCATATCTCACACTCTGGGAAACATTAACCTAGGGTGTTAAGTTTTCATTCCTCGTCTGATCCTTCAGTTTAAGATAACAAATTTATTCATTTCCTGCTATGTACAAGGCATTAGGCTATCAGTTTGTAGAGAAGATGAACATTATATGAATATGGTTATTTGAATACATGTCTTTCTTTCCAGTATAGCCCCCTAAGGGCTTATAGTTTACTAGTGAAAATTAATGTATAGCGATAAATATAGTATAAAGTGGAATGGATTATGCGCCTTAGTAGAAGTACTAGTGAAGTGCTAAAATAGTTCATAGCAAATAAGCAGGCATCAGTTAGCTTTGCAAGTATCTGTGTCAAGAGCAAACAAAGTGGAGAGAACTTCCAAGCAAAGCCTTAAGGCAGCAGCATTCCTGGCAGCCTTAGGAATAGCATAGGGTAGTCATGGCTGCAGCGAATGGAGCCAAAGTGAGGGGTGGATGTGAGGCTTGCCTGGTATCCTCTGTGTTTCTCAGGAGCGTTTCTTACACCTCATAGGTTCTTCATCAACACTTGTAAATAATTGAAAGCTGATGATTAAAACCAATGGAAAAAGAAATAAAAAAGGAGACATTTCTCTGAGAACTAAACGGTGACACAGTCTGTTAGAACCACACCTAAATAGAACATAAGATTTCTCTTAAGTACATAACAGACTGTGTAATTTCTATCGTAAAGTGATTGAGTGGCAGGTGAAATCCTGTAAAAACGATCCTCATATCAAGACAAAAGGTTAATTTTGTCCCATTAACCATATTGCTTAAGCAAGCCTTCAACTGAGTCTGAACATGTTTGTTATTCAGAGATTGCCTCTGTGGGTACGGAGAGCTTTAGCATATGCCACAGAATGCAGTAGAAGAAAATATTGTACTTAGGAAAAAACCAAGTTCAAATAACAGTTGACAGAACCATCTGTGTAATCTTCCTTGCTAACACAGGCATAATCCATATTTTGCCTGTTTTATAGGGATATTGTGAAGAGCAGATCATGTTTGTATGAAAGTTTTTGGTAAACGTGAAGCACCTGACAAATGTTGCATATGGTACATCATTTAAATAATATCTGCATATAAGTCTGCACATATACCCAAGTATGTATGCACACATTCATATAACATATATAAAATGTGCTTCAGTTAATTTATTATTATAATCTAGAATAATTTCATCTAATGCTAAAGAATTAGGACTATGAATTATTGGGTCAGAATGCATTGAAACCAGGTATCCTATGTCCATGAAGTTGATTATATAGAAAAGCAGAATTGAATATTAGAACAAACCTAGTAGCAATGAATTCTAAGGAACAAAGAGAGTGTAAAAACCACAAAGATAAAATATTATTCAGAGACAGCATCAGGCAACAATAAATATAAAAGCTATGAAAACATGTAAATAGATGAATGTATAAATGGAAAAAGTAATTATAAATCAGAAATAAAAATGTCCAATAATATTATTGGATTGAAACATATTATGGAGAGCAGGAGAGCAAAACAAAAATCAGGAGAAATAATCTCTAAGAAATTTAAAAATTGTAAATGAAAGGCATAATAAGTAAATACCAACTAAGACACTTTCTTCTAAGCTAAAGAAACAAGTGAAAACTATCACAGCGTTGTTAATCAGCTATCCTCCAATGTAAAATAAAAAATTTAATTAAAAAAAAGCAAGTGAATAGTTTGAGAGGCAGTTAATTTTTTAAAAAATTATTATTTGTTTGCCTAAAACCCACTGGCCATGTTCTGCAAGGATTAAATATATTTAATACATTCTGGGGGGGAAAAGTGCTGAAATATTTACTTCTAATTTTGGACAAGATTCGTAAGTTAGATGCATAACCTCTTGATATATTTTTGTAGTAGAGTACTGTATTTTAAAAATTACTAGTAAGTAAGTGATTGAGAGATATTTGAAGGAAAGATACACTATACTTTAGAAATCAAAGTGGCATTGATAAACCTAGCTTGACAAAGTCTGATATTAAGATACTCCCCTTAAGATGAATCTAAGAATTATTTTGTAAGTGTGGCTTATAGTAAGGAAGCAAAAATGAGCCTCCTGATTTCATGATAAAGAAATGCCCAAATATACAAATTTAATTACGAATAGTGACCACATGTTTAATAAAGATCATTTTTTAAGAAAGAGGAAGAAGAGAAGAATGCAAAGAGGGAGGGTACGTGGAAAGAAGAATGCAAGGAAGGGTGGAAGGAGAAGTAAATGACCAAATAAGACAGCTGAAGAACTGGCAGGAAGCCCTCTAAGCTTAATGTCTATACCCACTAGGATTGAAATCGTTTTGGTGGAAGACAGATCCTTTTAGCGCCATAATTGGATCTGGATTGATTTCATTTTGTTATACAAATTTAAATTATTCCAAAACAGACATTCCTAAACTGCTGTCACTAATTTTCATCTAGTTCATTCACTCATTCATTCATTCATCAATTACTGAGTTTTAGACACACGACCAGCCTTGTGCCTAGGCAGTGAGCACACAGCGGCAAACATCATAGATAGTTTCGTGTTTCTCTTCGCAAAGAATGAAGGCGGCGCTTCCCTGTGGTTAGTGGTAAAGAATCCTCCTGCCCGTGCAGGAAGCGCGGATTTGATCCCTGATCCTGGAAGATCTTACATGTGGCAGAGCAACTAAGCCTGTGTGCTGCAACTGAGACAGTGGAGCTGTGCCACCACTATTGTGCTAAAGAGCCTGGGAGATGCAACTGCTGAAGCCCGAACGCTCTAGGTCCCTGCTCTGGAACCCAACAAGCCACCACAATGAGACGCGCACGCAGCAATGAAGACCCAGCACAGCCAAAAATAAATAAAATTTATAAAGAATTAAACCTTCAAAAAGCAAATATACCTTCATATAGTGATTTATACATGTATTAAGATGGTGAGAAGTTGACAGGATAGGAAAGAGGAATATTTCCAAATACCTAGTAAAGATGTTCACAATGAAATTACAAAATGTCTTTTAAAAGAATGACTGAATATCACCTAGACTTTTAAAGAATATCTAAAAAAAAAAATTGCAGTGCTTGCCTTGCATAGATTCTATAAAAAATGTTGAATTTCATGTTACTATATTTTCTTAATGTTCTGCTGGTATTCTAAGCTGTGCAGTAAGGTTCTCAACGAGCAGAAGCCCTAGTGGTAGAGGGCCCCATACTTTCTCAGCTTATATTTTAGAACATTTCTTATATGGAAAATGCCTAGGTTTATAAGATATTATCAGGAAGGCTTTGACAAACCTAGACAGCTTATTAAAAAGCAGAAACATCACTTTGCCAACAAAGGTCTGTATAGTCAAAGCTATGGTTTTTCTAGTAGTTATGTATGAATGTGCGAGTTGGACCATAAAAAAGGCTGAATGCTGAAAAACTGATGCTTTCAAACTATGGTGCTGGAGAAGACTCTTGAGTCCCTTGGACAGCAAGGCGATAGAACAGTCAATCCTAAAGGAAATCAACCCTGAATATACTTTGAAAGGACTGATGCTGAAACTGAAGCTCCAATACTTTGGCCCCCTGATGCAAAGAGCTAACTCACTGGAAAAGACCTTAATGCTGGGAAGGATTGAGGTCAGGAGGAGAAGGGGGTGACAGAGGATGAGATGTTTAGATGGCATCACCAACTCAATGGACGTGAGTTTGAGCAAACTGCAGGAGATAGTGGAGGACAGAAGAGCCTTGTGTGCTGTAGTCAGTGGGGTCACAAAGTGTTCGGACACTATTTAGCGACAAATCAATAATAATTAGAACAAACAATTTAGAATAAACAAATCAATAATAATTGTGCAGAGGTTTTTCAAGTCCACAGTTTAATTTTCTGGGATAATCTGTGGGAAGGCTGGGTCTCTCCTGGTTGTATGATGCAGATTGTAGGTATTTTTCTGGCAGCAATCTGGTTCCCTCCAGTAAATTTCTGCGAAAACACTTACTCTTGGGTGTACTTATAAAAAGCCCAAATCAGTTCACTTCTGTGTGGTTCAGACATTCCTTGATAAATGCTCTGTGCCAGGCAGTGTGCTGGGTGATAGAGTCATGGAGGGGAAATAAGACATTATTCCTTAAATGACAGGAAACCTTAGAATGTAAAGTGAATAGTTGATTTGAATATGATATAGTAAATTCTAAGCTAAAAGTAAACACTAAAAAATAAGAACCTCTGAAGAAGGAATAAGGTAGTAGAAAAAACTAGCAATAGAGAAGTGGATATGGAAACCATCCTGTAGCCAGAAGGAGACACAGTGAGTTTCAAGCAGAATGAAGAACCAGCATGGCAATAGTTACTAATTCCTTTTAGTAAATGTGCACCCCACCATATAAATGTGGGTGTATTCTTGGTGTCCTGGAGTTCCAGGCTTCCTGGAGTTTTCTGTGAGTCACTTTCGGTGAGTCACAGACAAGGACACCTCATCTCTCTCGGGACCTCACTTTGATTGTCTATGATGAGGAAGTTAACATAGTCATTCACTTGTCCCTTTCAGTTCTCAAAATCTCCAATATATACAGATAAGTTTGTGCTGGTATCTTTGAAAAGATGAATAATATTGGGGGCATTTTATTCTACTTTTTAAAAGATATTTTTGGAATGATGAATGAGGAGGGATTTAAGAAATCCAAATAATTTCAGTTAAATCAAGGGGTTAAAAAGAACCCCACCACTTAAACATTTATAGCCATTGTAACAGCACAGTATGTTTTATAATAGGTAAAGTCAAGGAAGCAGGCCTCTAGCCTCAAAAACTTACTATTGAAGAGTACAAACAACAAGAATAAAAAGGTAAACACCCACAGTGCTGTGTGGGTGTAACTGCTAACAAGCTTTATGGAGCAGGTGGGATTTTAGAAGCAATCTGAAGAGAAGGGTGGTGTGGCACGCTTCAGTAGGAAAGCTTTCAAGTGGAAGGGATGGACGGGAGATGGCAGAACCCCAAATGAAAATACAGAGGAAGAGAGAAGCAGAAAAAAATGACTGGAGCAGGAGGACAGGAGGTGAGGTATCTCAGTTGAATAAGAGTACTGAAGGATCAGGTGATGTGGGCACATACAAAGTAATCCAAATGACCCAAATAAGAGGGAGCATGTTCTTTAGACAAAACACGAATTGCCAAAATGTGCAGTATTCCTTTTACGGTAGAATAGCTGGAGGGATAGATTAGGAATGTAAACAAAGGAGGATCACTGACTCCTCAGGAGCCTTCATCTAAAGAGGAGTGGAAGGAAGCAAAGATTTTGGTTTTTAAATTTTACAATGTACAAGTATCCATCATTCACACGTTAATTAACTGTGTGTAAATATTTGTATTATGTCTTGCATAGGTACAGGATGGGTAAGACAGAGCCCTCTTCCTACCCCTGCAGCCCTTTGGAGATAAATCAATTTTATTGAAACAATTTTGATACAGCATATAACGAATTCTAAGAGAATCAAGAGGAAACTTTTATGATTTAATATGAAATAAAACTCCTGTGACAGCCTTTTGATATTTATGATGATTCTCTAGTAAATGGTACAAGTCCTTGTGAAGACTTCACCAGCCTGTCCACATTCTCAACTTGATTTTAGGACAGAAGTTATATACTTAAGAAAATATGTCTTAATGAATCCTAAAATATTTTTTTCTCACTCACAAAACTTGGTGGGTTTTTAAAATGTATTGCCAGCCTTTGGGATTGGATCTCTGTGGACATAGGGTGCAATTTAATGGTCCTGCAATATAGTACTTAATGCTCCCATTTCTCTGTCTCTCCAACTGTATATCCCCAGTGTTTTCCAGCCGCACATTTTCATTTTGACGATGGTGGGACAGAAGGGGTGCTTCAGATTTTTTAAGGTGAAAATGGTGTATGGTTAGAATAACTGACAAGAAAAATAGATGCTAATTTGGTGTAAGGCAAGAATTTTGACTTCTTAGATTTATGTGTATAAAAGACATTATTTAAACTACAGTTTCCCCACTCCCCATTTCATAGCTTTCTTGAATGCTATGAATGATTACAAAACAGTCAGTACAGGAAGTTAATTACTGTGAATCGTAAATCCTTTTGAACTAGGAACTAGCAAAATATTACAGTCATGGGTGATTGGTTTTTAGTTGCCAAGTCATGTCTGACTCTGCGACCCCATAAACTACAGCATGCCAAGCTTCCCTGTCCTTCACTATCTCCCAGAGTTTGCTCAAATTCATGTCCATTGAGTCAGTGATATTATCTAACCATCTAGGGGCAAATTCCTTAACTCAAAAACATCCAGCACAGTGTTTTGTTTTGTTTTGTTTTTTTAACCTTTACTACAGCAGTAATTTAATTTATGTTATTCAGTTTCTTCCACTTCACTGATTTCTGGTGCTGTGTAAGGTAGAAGAGAGATTTGCTAGCAGAAACAGACAACTCCTAAGTGGAACCTTAGGAACGAAGGTCATGAATGTGCGATACCTCTTAAGATTGTCCATTGAACAGTCAATGAACAAAATTTATTGAGTGTTCTTTTATGGATAACATTCAGTTCAGTTCAGTTGCTCAGTCGTATCCGACTCTTTGCAGCCCCATGAATCGCAGCACGCCAGGCCTCCCTGTCCGTCACCAACTCCCGGAGTTCACTCAAACTCATGTCCATGGAGTCAGTGATGCCATCCAGCCATCTCATCCTCTGTCGTCCCCTTCTCCTCCTGCCCCCAATCCCTGTTATAGGAGACTAATTCAGGTCAGTTTACAATGGCGTAGAAATAAACTGCAGCTGAATCTGTAACATTCAATAAGATCATTTAGATTAAGATCTTTTAGTAGAGGAGATAAGCTAGGTCCCTTGGAAGAGACTTCAGTTATCTGAATCAAGAAAAATTTGAGAACTAGAGTGATTAAGTATGTCTAATAAAGCATCCCTTTCCAAGGGAAATTTAGGCTTAAATTCAGTTTTTAATGTTAGACATCAAGTTCAAGAGCATAAGAAAACAAATCTCTGAGGAAATTTGTTAGGAGACAGTTTATTTCAAACTAGAAAATAAAATAATTCTTCATGAACTTAAAGGTAATAAATTCCTTCCATGAAATTTAGTATAATTCATAGAACATAAGAAAAAAACAGGGTTTTTTTTTTGCAGATTTAATTATTTCCTATTTTTTGACTATTGATGATACTTTGAAAGTATTTTAATGTTATTTTATCTAATTTTCAAAGAGAATCCAAGAAGAGCTGAAAAAATGGTTCTTCTTTTTTACCCCTTGATTTCAGAGTTGGTAGTAGCTTAGACATGTCTTCATGGAGTTTTGGGTTTTATTTGTAAAGTAAATATTCTTAAATATATATTTTCTTATACCACATGTGCCTGTGCAAAATTTCTCTATAATTTTTTTAACTGCATTTTTCTGAGTCATTTAAAACAGAAATCTTTCTCCAGTTTCTTTCTGACTAAATTGTTGTCTCTATCATTTTCCTGTCCAGAGCAGTCTTCTTTAGTCCTTATTCCGTTCTTAATTACCTTTCTTATTCCACCGAATACCCCCAACAGACTGTGAGCAACTTGCTTGGCACGTAGTAGACATTTTTGTATCAGTTTTGAATTCAAGGAAGTTATTTCCATTTTAGACCTCAGGTCAAATCTTTTCTTTCTTAGGGAGCTTTTTCTAATGCTTGTAGACTATATTAACCCATTCTTATCTGGTATGTTTCCACTGTCTTCTCTTTGCCAACATTGACTGGTACTTGGTCCTGAACCACTTATTATGTTAGGTGAGCAAAATCCTTGTAACAGTTTAATCTTTGTGTGTGTTCTTTTCTCCTTGAGTTTAGGAATCAAGTTTCATATCTCTTGGTTATTAAGCTCTTAGCATATGTCAGACATTCTGTAAAGTTTTATACAGTCTTTAATATCTAGACATTAACTACATCTTAAGACTATAATGTCTTCCTTTTAACCACCATAAAAACACACAATAGAAAATTGATACTGGCATTTTTAAATTAATTATTTCAGTGAACTTTTCATCATTAGTAGCTTTCATTTCACTTACCCATTTCCCCCCTCTCTGTTCAGTGACTTATTTTCATGCAAATTCAGAATTACTTGGAAAATGACCAAACTAAATTAGTAAAATGTCTGAAGTATTAAGTATTTGTGGAAAGCTGTAGATACATTATTTTCACTCACATATAATATCCACTTGCTTGCCAACAAAATACAGCCAAATAAAAGTGCCACTCATCTTAAATATGTCTCATGTGTAATATATCTGTTCTTAGAATGGTAATGCATATTGCTATAGTCCTTGAAAACAGCTTTTTTCCCACGAATGAGGTTGAATCTTTTTTACATGTTCTACGTGTCTTCCTCTTCCTTCCCACCCCACAACCCTGTCACCAACTTGTGACATTCTTCATGCTATTAATTTCTAAAATTTTATTTTATAAACATTTGTTTGACCCTTGGTAATTGCCATACAATCTAAATTACTGCATTCTAGTTTAAGGGAAAATTCTTACATTGTTGTTTGTTTGGCTGCACTGGGTCTTCATTGTGGCAGGCCAGCCTCTAGTTGCCGTGTGTGGGCATCTCACTGTAGCAGCTTCTCCTGTTGCGGAGCACGGGCTGTAGGGCCTTCAGGCTTCAGTAGCTGTAGCTTGAGGGCTCAGTAGTTGTGGTTCTCAGGCTCTAGGGCATGGGTTCAATAGTTGTGGTACCCAGGCTTATTTCCTCTGTGGCATGTCGATTCTTCCTGGACAAGGGATTGAACCCATGTCTCCTGCATTGACAGGTGGATTCTTTACCAGTGAGCCAGCAGGGAAGCCCTAAAGAAATTTCAATGCAGTTTTCAAGTCCACATAAAAGAGTGAGAAATAATCTTTGACAAGCAACTATGTTGTGCCATACAGCTCATCAGGTATTCCATTCCATCCCCATAATAACCTGTTGAGTAAAGAGTAATAAAGGTAGTTCTATTTAATGCAGACATGCTACATGGTAGGCATGGTACTAAGCACTTTTATATAGTTCTTACTTGCTTCTCACATCAACTCTAAATGTGAGTTTTATTATTTTTAATTTACAGGGAAGGAAACTAAGACTTGGGGCCATTAAATGATTTGTCACACAGCTAAATGATGAAGCCACTGCATAGTAACTAATTGCAGAAAGAGGATCCTAAAGTTGCTTTCCTACTAAGACTGCTGGGTTTATTTGGAATGAGTATTTTATAGCATCATTGGGCACATCTTAATTTCAGGGGGTTCCGACTGAGTTTGAGACTAATTCTTCCATGATAGCCACCACCGAAGTTTGGAATGGTGACATAGACGGGCTGTGAAATGTCCTTGAAAGATGGTTCTGTAACTTCATGCTTTGATGCTCAGACCATATACAATGATAGACAAAATATAAAGGGAGAAAACCAAATGGATTTAGTCAAGTTCAAAACAATTATCTGTCTTTGAGATCTGAGAACCAAATTTCAAAACCAAGCGATTATCAGGGTTAAAGCCAGAGGGTGTGCTGAACTCCATTCCTGAAATGAGAAGGTTAATTAGGGTTCTTGTTACCTATGGGACAAAGTCAGACCTGCTACTTTTTAGAGCAGAGCTTGGGGAGAAAATTCATTGTTCATGACAGGAAACTAGAAGAACTGTTCTGTTGTTGATCAGTATGTGAATCTCAGGCTTCTGAGCTGGAGAATTAAAGGGGTAGAAAGAGAGATACAGTTTGTGACTTAAAACTGAATTAGCCATATGCTGGCCCTGCCACACCCCTGTAGCACAACAGATACCCAGGAAATGCCCCTGTGTGACCTCGCCTGGTCTGGTAGCCTGGATGGCCAAGTAGAAGCAATGGCAAAACTATTAGAAAGGGAGGAATGAGCACATAAAAAAATCTTTCACTGCAAATGGGCTTCGAACCAAGATTCCAAAATACGTGAGTGATTCATTAGATTCATGTAGTAAAGCAGACAAACAAATAAAACCCAACTGCTATGAGACCAAGATTCTACTCCAGAAGAAATTAATTATATGGGACAGTCTGACAAAGACTTCGAAATAAGTACGTTTTGGAGCTCAGAAAGATAAATGAAAGTATGATTTTCACTCAAACGAGTGACAAATTTTGGAGCAAATCCAAGTAGAATTTTTTTTTAAGAGCACTTGTGTTTAAAATTAGAAACGTTAGAAATGACAAATGTTAATCAAAATAAAAGCTCTTGCAGACAGGATAAGGTACTCTGGACTGAGTACCAGTGAAGAGAGAGCCAATGGTTAGAGAAAGTACAGAGAAAATCACGTAGATCGGAATAAGAAGACAGCCGATATGCATGAAAAAATAGTTAAGATACTTGCAGGATAGACTGGGAGGCTGCAGATCTATGCCTACCAGGAGTGCCAGTGGAAGTGAAAGGAGAATGTGTGAGAGATACGTAAAAAGTGAAGAAATGATCAATAAAAGATTTTAGGATTGGAGACACACCTGAACACTCAGGTTGAAATTGTTCTTTCGAGCAGGACAGATAAGCATACAGTTGAAAATATGACAATAAAACTTCAAGACAGTGAACACAAAAGAGAATCTTGGGAACTTTGAGGAGCCAGTTCTGCTCCATCGACCTTGGTCAAGAGTCTGGGACTAGTAAAAAACTGGCTAGAAATGGTTCACTGTGTGTCATCAGCAAGTCTGATGCCATCACTGGTGTTGTCAGGGGCCAAAGCACAAAGCTCAGCTGGTAAAGAATCCACCTGCAATGCAGGAGACCCTGGTTGGATTTCTGGTTGGATTCCTGGGTTGGGCAGATCTGCTGGAGAAGGGATAGGCTACCCACTCCAGTATTCTTGGGCTTCCCTGGTAGCTCAGCTGGTAAAGAATCTGCCTGCAGTGTGGGAGACCTGGGTTCGATTCTTGGGTTGGAAAGATCCCCTGGAGAAGGGAAAGGCTTCTCACTCCAGTATTCTGGCCTTGAGAACCCCATGGACTTGCAAAGAGTCAGACATGACAGAGCCACTTTCACTTTCAAAGCACTAAACAATTCTAAGGAGAGCCTTCTTTCAAAATGTATCTAAAATGCAATTTTAAAACTGCCTGCAAATAATCAGAGTTTCAGTTCAATTCAGTTCAGTCATTCAGTCATGTCCAACTCTTTGTGACCCCATGGACTGCAGCACACCAGGCTTCCCTGCCCATCACCAACTCCCGGAGCCTGCTCTAACTCATGTCCATCATGTCGGTGATGCCATCAAACCATCTCAACCCCTGTCGTCCCCTTCTCCTCCCGCCTTCAACATTTCCCAGCATCAGGGTCTTTTCCAATGAGTCAATTCTTCACATCAGGTGGCCAAAGTATTGGAGTTTCAGCTTCAACATCAGTCCTTCCAATGATATTCAGGACTGATTTCCTTTAGGAAGGACTGGTTGGATCTCCTTGGAGTCCAAGAGACTCTCAAGAGTCTTCTCCAACACCACAGTTCAAAAGCATCAGTTCTTTGGCACTCAGCTTTCTTTATGGTCCAACTCTCACATTCATGCATGACTACTGGAAAAACCATAGCCTTGACTAGACGGACCTTTTTTGGCAATGTCTCTGCTTTCTAATATGCTGTCTAGGTTGGTTATAACTTTTCTTCCAAGGAGCAAGCGTCTTTTAATTTCATGGCTGCAATCACCATCTGCAGTGATTTTGGAGCCCCCCAAAATAAAGTCTGCCACTGTTCCCACTGTTTTCCCATCTATTTGCCATGAAGTGATGGGACCGGATGCCATGATCTTAGTTTGGTTCAGGGATCATGATGATCATGCCGTGATCTTGTCAGAGTTTAAACTGTGTTAAAACCCAGTGGGCGGCAGCCAGGGTAAGAATTTTGTCCTTGGTTATGGTATTCACGTCTTCATGAAAGTGAAAGTGAAGTCGCTCAGTCGTGTCCGACTCTTCGTGACCCCGTGGACTGTAGCCTACCAGACTCCTCCATCCATGGGATTCTCCAGGCAAGAATACTGGAGTGGGCTTCCATTTCCTTCTCCAGAGAATCTTCCCGACCCAGGGATCGAGCCCGGGTCTCTCGCATTGCAGGCAGACACTTTAACCTCTGAGCCACCAGGGAAGCCACCAGGTCTTCATGAGTTGTCATTTAATCTGTGAATGAGGATAATAATCCCTCCTTTATTTTCACAGTTTTGTTGCTAGTGATTTTCACCTGTAAGAGTTTTTACAGGTTGTAAAACATGATTAAATTTTGAATGCATGCATGCTAAGTCAATTGAGTTGTGTCTGACTCTTTGAGACGCTATGGACCATAGCCTGCCAGGCTCCTCTGTCCATGGTATTTTGCAGGCAAGAATATTGGAGTGGGTTGCCATACCCTCCTCCAGGGATGTTCCCAACCCAGAGATTGAACCCATGCCCTTATGTCTCCTACATTGGAGGCTGGTTCTTTACCATTAGCACCACCTGGAAAGCTTATAATTCAATTGTAAGAAATTACTACTTTACTACAGAAATGATTATCAACAATGGTTCCTGCCTCTTAGTATTTACAAGTTAGATTTGTTTAAAAAAAAAAAAAACGAGAAAAATTCCCTCCAAACAATACAAAAATGTTCACAAAGCTATTTGTAACAACTAAGCACAAATTATTTTTAATGTGTGCAAGTGTAGGAATGTAAAGTGAACAGTGGGGATGAGGTTTAATGTTGATAAAACTACATATTATGAATTACCCTATCCACTTATTCCCACTTGTTATTATGAAAATGCTCACACATGCACCTAGATTTAATAATTGTTGACATTTAGCCATATTTATCTGTATGTGACCATAGATGCTCTTTTTCTGGATCTATTGAAAGTAAATTGCAAACATCATGCCATTTCATGTCTAAACATTCAGTTTGCATCTCTAATAAAAAGAACATTTACCCATATAATCATAATACCATTAGTACATCGAGAAAGTGAACATAGTAATCCCCCAATATTGTCTGATAACCAGCTGAGATTCACATTTCCTCAATTTCCTCCCAAATCTTTCTATATGTTTTCTCCCTAAATCAGAAACTACACATTGCATTCACCTCGAACTACGTTTATTGCTATCACTTTTCTCTGTTTTATTTGAGAACAGTCTTTCCAGTTTTGTTCTCCCTTATGCATTAACTTTTTGAAGATAACTGGCCTAGTGTATTTTTTGTTTTGAAGACTGTTCCAGATTTGTGTAAATTTTTTTCTGCAAAGAAACACTTGTTCCTCTCTCCCTGCATTTCCTGAAAATTGGATGTTTCATCTAATGGCTTAATTAGATTCATGTAGGGGCTTCCCAGTGGCACTAGTGGTAAAGAACCTACCTGCCAATGCACAAGATGTGAGAGACGCAGGTTCGATCCCTGAATCAGGAAGATCCCCTGGAGGAGGGCACGGCAACCCACTCCAGTATTCTTGCCTGGAGAATCCCATGGACAGAGGAGCCTGCTGGGCTATGATCGATAGGGTCTCAAAGAGTCAGACAGGACTGAAGTGATTTAGCACTCACACATATATTTTAGATAGGAATACTTTATTATGATGCATTATACTTCAAATGTCCACTATTGATGGTTGTAAGCTAACTAGCTTGATTATAGTGAGTACCACCAGATAAGTCACTGTGAAGGCACATACCCCTTTCTGTTTGCAGTTGTCAAAGGATGAGACTGTGTCTCTCAGAAAAACCTTTCTCCTCAAGATTTTAGCATCCATTAATGAGCTTCCCTGGTGGCTCAGACAGTAAAGAGTCTGCCTGCAATGCAGGAGACCTGGGTTTTGATCCCTGGTTCAGAAAGATTCCCTAGAGAAGTCAATGGCAGCCCACTCCAATATTCTTGCCTGGGGAAATCCAATGGACAGGGGAGCCTGGTGGGCTACAGTCCATGGGGTCACTAAGAGTCAGACACAACCGAGCCACTAACACTCTAATAATTATCCTGGACCATTTTATTGGCATTGCAAAATGGTTGGTTTCTAATTTTGTCATCTCTTACTGTCAGCCTTTGGTAAAGAAAAGCTTTCCCTCATCAAAAAAGCATGAACTACACTTCCTCCTAAAAAATCATGATGCTTCTGTGACTTTATTGTCAGTTTTCAGAACAAGAGATTCGTGTAATTGTCTCTTCGATGGTGGCAGCCGAGATTTTTCTTTCCTTTTGTTTTGGAGGATTACTATGGACTCATTGATGTTTTTTTATACTTAGTGTTTTGTTTTTAAAAAATCAAAGCAATTACAACTACAAAGTATAATTTTTTTTTTAATTTGATGAGGCTAAATGTGAAGCCTAAGTCCTAATGGAATATAGATTGAATGGGGAGGGAGGTTAATCAGAATAATGTGTTTTTTTTAAGTATACATTATTAGAGATCCTAATCATTTTTTTTTAATTTATGAGATGCTCTTTTCTCAAAGTCTCTGAGTACCTTAACCAGAGTATCACTGAAAACAAGAATGTCAAAAAGGCACATTTAAATTGTTCTCAAAATCAATCAAAAATAATGAGGTGCTGGGAAAAAGTTGTATCCTTGATAATTACATCTATCAGTATCAGAAAACAAAAGAGAACAATCAGGAGATGACAACTCCACTCCCAAGTAGCACATTAAAAAAAGGCTAATGAAAAAAAAGTCTCTTTTAAAAATTGTACTGAATTAGCATTTCAAGTAAATTGACAACTTAAGCGTTGATAAAGGCCAATCTGGAGCCCAAACAATGGAAGTTCTGTTTCTACTTTTATCTGCTTTTAAAAGAAATGATCTCACTTGACTTTCTTTGGTTGTTGTCCTCTATATAGATGGAAGTGTTAGTCACTCAATGATGTCTGACTCTTTTGCGACCCCATGGACTATAGCCCACCAGGCTCCTGTGTCCATAGAATTCTCCAGGCAAGAATACTGGAGTGGGATTCTATTTTCTTCTTCCCGACCCAGGGATTGAACCCAGGTCTCCCACATTGCAGGCAGATTCTTTACCGTCTCAGCCACCGGGGAAGCCCGTATAGAGAGCATTTGTCCTACTGGAGAAAACAGTCCTTCTTTACTCTTCAGGAGTCAGGGAGTCCCTGGAGTATTGTGCTTGATTTAGAGCTCTATTTATTGAAAAACTGACGTGGAAGAAAGTAACAAGGCTGGTGAAAGTTGCTTAAAGCATTTCTTAAACCAAACCTCTATTTTCAGTCTGCAAAGGGGTTCCTGTCACTGTCACTTTCAACAAGAAATTCAACTTGTTCTTTATAGCTGCAGAGCCTGAACTTAGGACCATTGAGTAAAAGTAGCAGAAAAGTCAGTTTGTGCTGAGAATGAGGAAGAATTCCTTCATAAACTCAGCTGTACAGAGCTGCAATAGCTTTACCTCCAAGGGCGTGAGCCAACACTTTCAGAAGTTACAGTCACTTTACTTAAAGATGGTATAAAGGCAGGGGTCTCTCAAATATCTTGCTATAATTATAATTATATATTTTATCATTATAATAAGGACTGTGAGTCTATAATTATAAAAAGGAATAAGAGTCTATAATTATAATAAGGAATGTTTTAAACGTCATTTTAAATTTAGTTTAAAAATTTGAGGGTAAAAATGAGTTTTATTTTTTAGTGGTCTGTATAGGCTATTTTTTATGTCTGTTATTTTTAAATAGATTTTATTATTTTTTTAACTTCTTATTTTGTATGGGAGTATAGGTGATTAACACTGATGTGTTAGCTTCACGTGTACAGCAAAGTAATTCAGTTATTCATATACACAGATCTATTCTTTTTCAAATTCTTTTCCAGTTTAGGTTGTTGCATTATATTGAGCAGAGTTACCTGTGCTATACAGTAGGTCTTATTAGTTATCCATTTTAAACACAGCACTGTGTGCATGTCAATCCCAAACCAAGAAAAAAAAAGAATTTTATACCAAAGCTTTAAATAGAAAGCCGCAGCACATCCAAATTTGTGTATCACTGCTTTTTATTTAGGAGATATGAGATGTATGATGAGATGAAGTTTAAGTTATAGCATTTTAAGACCATGTTCTTGATCACATTAAATTCTTTATCTAGTCCCAAATTTAGGAGCTTGTACATCAAAATATGACTCTCTTAATAAGAATACAAAATAACATTTTAGATATTGTCTTCAGAGTAGAATTAGTATTTGAATTATCAGTAGTAGTGACAAAAGCATTTTCTTTCAATGATAAAGAAAACTGGTATACATAGATCTTCCAATGTGTCAGTTCATTTTGAAGGCAGTAGTAAGTGCTGGTATTTTATTATTTTGGCTTGTCAAGTGATTTTATTCTTTATTATTAGACCAAGAAAAAAAAAAAGCCCTAGTATATTCCGCCAACATATTCATCAGTCATCATTTTTGGAGACAGTTTTCGACGTATTGTATGTTTTACTGTGCTAACAAGAGCAAAGACTAGCCATTAAGTTTATGTTTCTTTGTTTTTCCGCAAGGTCACATATCAGGAATGATGCTGGAAGTATGCTAATAAACAATATATAATGTAGGTCATCTGGGAGTAAGAAATATTTTCTAACTAGTTCTAAAGGGAAATATTGTTAAAAAAGGGAGCGATGTTATTTACGCAACACATGTTGCTCTATATGTCACCATCAAAAGCATCTTGTAAACAGCTCAGTGCAGTAAATCTTCCTTGGTGATTGTCAGGGTTTTTCAAGTCCGTGTTAAATTTAGACCCAGCACACTCAATTCACAACATGCCTAATGTACAAAGCCTGTTAGATTATGTAGAAAGCTTCTGCTGGAAATCAGCCTGCACTTCTGTGTTGTTCAAGGAATACCATCCTCTGATGCAGAAGCAAATACTATGTTAAGAGAAAATAATTAAGAAAACTTTACATTAAAAACAGTTATCATTTTAACTGCTAATAAAAGGATGCTATTTTTTTTTTTTTTGCTTAACTTTGACTTTGTCGAGTTCTTTAAAATTAATTGCAGTTGACAGACTGATATTTTCTATTGCTACCATTAGTAAAGCAATTTTATATGACTGCTGATGAAGTGGTAATTCTGTTAGAACGCCTTAACACACTGTCATTGATATGATTTTACAAATGTCATTTTCTCACTTTCAGGAGAGTTTCAAATGGATTATTTCATGATGCTTTATTTTTGTTTTCCAAGGTGGTTTTTAATTGTAACTATCAAGTTTCATCATAAAGGCAATTATGTAACTGTGTTCCGGAAAACTTAAAAGCAATACTTTACTTATTGAGTTCATCTAATATGTACTAAGCCGTATAGGGGACACAGAGATAAAGATGAGAAATCGTAGAGGCTGCCTTTATCAGAGAGCCCTACTTTTAGAATTGAGAATTTATTTCCGAAAAAGTGTCATACTGAATGAAGTTAAGTCAGATAGAGAAGGAGAAATATCGTATGACATCCCTTTTAGGTGGAATATAAAAAGAAATTATACAAATGAACTTACAAAACAGAAAGACTCATATTTACAGCTCAGTGCAGTAAATCCTCCTACATGATTGTCAGGGTTTTTCTTACTTAAGAAACAAACTTACATTTGTCAGGAGGAAGAGATAGGGACTTTGGGAAGGTCATGTACACACTGCTATATTTAAAATGGATAACCAACAAAGACCTACTGTATAGCACATGGAACTCTGATCAATGTTATGTGCCAGCCTAGATGGGAGGGGGGATTTGGGGGAGAATGGATGATGCATGTATATGTATGACTGAGTCCCTTCACTGTTCACCTGAAACTACCACAACATTGTTAATTGGCTGTACCCCAGTACAAAATAGAAAGTTTAAAGTCTGGGGGAAAACGAGAGAGAGAACTTATTTCTGTTACCAGCTGTAAGGCACTGTTACATTAGGCACATTATTCTGCTTATCTGGACCTCAGTTTCTTTATTTATGTTACAAGAATTATAATGAATACTGTTCTGTCTATTCACAAGACTTTTTGTAATGATGAAACGGTGTTAGAATGTTTGATATGACATGATTTCTTTATAGGAGATAAGTATTTAAATGCTAGTGTTCAGCAACTTCTGAAACATCATCTAAATTTCATACTTCAGCTAAAAATTATCGTCTCTAAATCTCCTAGCTAGATTTTGTGAATCTTCACTTACTGGCTGTTTTGTATGGGTATCTTGAAGCAACCCTGCAGTTATGTTGTTCAGAATGAAAGTGTGCCTGATCCTCAAAGACATAGGTTTACGAAACTCAGCCACGCTTTGCATGTATTTTCAATACCAACTTCTGTTTTTATAATGTAAGAATCTTTAAACATGTATTGTACTGTAATTATGTGTCTTCATTTCTTCCAACTGTTTGCAATGAAAAACATAATGTTTGGATCAAGCTATGGGTCATAGTAGGGAACTCACAGAATTTTGCCCAAGTAGCCCTACAGACATTTATTTAACAACATATATAAGACCATGGTCTCAGGAAAATTCTGTGACCAGGTAGGGTTTGTTTGTTGTTGTTGTTGCTGTTTTTTAAGAAAAAAATGAAAAGATGCATGTGTCTAAGTAATTCTGTTTATACTTGTTTTCTCAGAAGAAGACCTATCAGTGCATCAAGTGTCAGATGGTTTTCTATAATGAATGGGATATTCAGGTGCATGTTGCGAATCACATGATTGGTAAGTGACACTCCGAACCTTCTTACAGATAGATTTTCCTCTTCCTTGTGTACATCAATGCCTATATAATTAAACAGAGTTAAAGATGAATTAATTGTTCAGCCATCAATCATTTACCTAGGTATGATTGATTTTTTTATTACTATTATTAGGCCTGATAAGGCATTAGCACATTTTATTTTCTGCAAGGGCTAGTTTAGACTTCTGCAGAGGATTATATATCTACTGCCAGTCAAAACACAGGTGATTAACAAATTAAACTTCTAATCATTTTTGCATTATTGAAAACTAACAGGAATGGTTAATGAACTGGATGTTAGCTTTCCATAGAGTTTTAGACAGGTTTTAATTTCAGAAGTTATTATGGTAATGGCACTGCTGTGTGTTGCTTAAGCATCTTTGTATCCAAATCTAAAGTGGTGAGTTTCTGTGATAGGGAAACATAAATAATTTAAATTGCCATAAAATAATTTTATATGTATGGTTTCAACAGCCTGGAAATAATCTTGATCATAAAGATCATGTAAAGAATTCAGTCATCATTTTTTATTCCTCACCAAATTTTATGCAGATTTTTATAAAAACAATTTGGGTAAAGATCTCTGAGGTTACTCTAAGCCTGTGTTTTCAGGGATTTTGCATTTTTTACATGGGCTAGAGCTAAAAGGATAATTTTTTCACTTACTCTTATTGTCCCATTATCCCTTAATTCCTCTGGGGTTACCTCCTATGTTTTAATTTGATAAGCACTTAGTAATAACACTAAGAATTTTACCAGCCAATTAAACTTTATCAAGCAGATCTTTTTCTACTAGTAAAATGACAATTGCTATTACTTTATACTATTTTTGTCACTCATTTGTGTTTTTACGTGATGTGAGTTTTTTTTATTTCATACTGCTTTCATGGTATTTTATAATATCATAAATTATTGTGATATGGTATTTCAAAAGTCTGATCAACCTCATGCTCTCCATCTATCAAACTCTAAGAAAGGAAAGAATATTCAGCATTTTAGACTCTGAACTCCTTTTCAGGGGTAAACAAGTTTTATCATACACCTAATCAGCTGCATTCTAAGAGGGTGCAGTAGAAAGGTTGCTCCAATTATTATTACTGATCCTTACAACCAGCTATAATAAAATTTCTAATGACTTTGTAGCTATTAATGAAGATGAAGTCAAAAGTATGTTGGAAACTTTATTAATAGATTTTCAGTAGGATTTGCTTTATAGTTTTCAAATGATGGTCTTTAGCAGGATTACAGTTTACAAAAGACTTAAGCGTTTAATTATACAATATGCAGCTTATACCTAACAGCTAAAATATTGGTTACTTTTTCTCTATATTTTCCAGATATAAGTACTAATATTATTAGTGATTTTCTTTCACATTAAATGGAAATACTCTTAAATGTGCCAGAATAACATTGACAGTTTTACTGAGTGTTCAGAAGATAATGAGAACATGTAAGAGAGACTGAAATGTTTCTTATGTTTTCCTTTCTATTTTGGATTCCAAAAAACACTCTATGTAAACTTTCAAAATGGACTGGCATGGGGGGAAACACATGGGTTAGAAAAAATGAATTCTTCTTTCCAAATATGAGTGTTAATATTTTCCATCTCTTTATTTCTTGAGTAGAGCTTACTGGTGGCGGTCAGTCATGATTCTGCATTAGGCCACAGTTTTACAAGGGTGTTAGTGAAAATATTTCTTGGAACTTTGCAGCTTATGGAAAATTTAGTGAAACATTGTGCTTCTGATTAGTTTTATTCTTTGTAAACTTGTTTTTGATTCTGGATTTATTATTTATCCCAGGGCCCAGCTGAACAAATGGAATATATTTTCAACACATTATTAATGTTCTTTTGCCAAAGTAGAATCTGAATGGAATGCTGAGCATGAGAAGAATTTTTTATTTTAGTATCATTTGTCCAAAATGTTCATTGGTTTGGCCTGGTCCTTTTTTAAAATTGCTTTATACCTTTCATTTGGTATTTCCCTTAATATTCCTGCATCATTAGTGCTTTCCCAAAGCTTCCCCGCCTCTACCTTATGGTGGATTAATATGACGCTCACCTCCTCGTGGGATCTGAACGTTTAACAATCCACCTTCCATCAGAGAAGAAAATTCGATTCCTTTTCACAGAGGGCCTAGGTATTTAATAGTCATGCTAGTTTTTAATAATAAAATATGTAATTCTCTTACACTTGAGGCCTAAACAAAAGAATAGTAGCCATTTAATTGTTATATCTGTTGACCACGTATCCAAGTCCTTACATTTCTTCCCCTCTGCATTGTTAGTATCTAGAGAGAGAGAATGTGTACCGGGAGGATGTCACAAAGGCTAAGATATCCCTTTTTAAAATCCCAGTGTGATGCTTAGTTTTTCAAATGAGGCAGGCAGCATGATTCTGTTGGCTAAAATACCTCCATTGAGGGTAGGTATTTTTAGGTTGTGTATCTGTATATCTTTTTTGTCTAATCAAAAAATAATCTCAACTGGACATTTAGCAAGGAAGAGGGATTAGAGACTATCTGAAAAGCCTCTTACTCTTTTTGTTAAGAGGGCCTATAGTGTTTTTACAGATTTTGTTTTCCATTTCAATCAGTCTGGAGGAGAAATTATGTCACCTGATGGAAAACAGGGTCTGCAGATGACCCAGTGAGGTGTGACTTTAAACTCCTTTGACCAAGCCATTTGCATTTGCTTCTACGTAGCACACATGTTTTAATGCAGTTTCAGTGCCAGGGAACCTCCACGCTTCCTTCTGGATGTGCTGGTCTCAGACTATTGGCCAGGGACATTTATGAAAGGAAACCCATCAGTGTTTCTACCAGGTATACACTGGAGATGCTGTGCCGAAGTGCCATTTTGCAATGAGGTGTGGACACGTGCTTTGAGTTGCAGGAATAATTACTCAATAAACATGCATTTGGGATTTGACTTATGTCTATTAAGGAAAAAAGAAAACCTCACTCTCGATCGCATTTTGACATAGTTTCAGTAAGAAATCAGACCAGCGACTATTTAGAGGTTTCTCTTCTTTAAACACACACACATATACCACCACCACCACCCCCACCCCCGCCAAGAGCTACAAAACCCTTTAACAGCTTTCCTGGGGGAAAGATTTCCCTCTTTTAAAGTCTGCACAGATGAAAATTTTTTTCCTGTCTTCCTTTGTTTCTTTCCCGTAGTTTACATTGGCTTTTGACCTGAGAATGCAGAAAGAAGCCATTGTGCATTGTGCCCTTTAATTCATTATTCACTCGTCTCCTTCTATCAGCAAAATAAATATTTATTGTTTTCCCCCCTTTGATATTTCTATTATTATTATTATTTGGTACGGATTAGCACAGATAGTGATGAGACCAGAGAATGTAAATGTGTTTCACCCAGCAAAGGGATTGCCTCATATAAAATTATGAGGCTCAACAGCAGTAGAGTAAATTTGTAAGTGCTCTGAATAAAGGGCTGTTAGGCATGCGATAATATAAAGAGATGACATTGCCAAGAACTATTTATGAGAAGCTTAATTTTTTTCACTCTGATAATTCTTGACCAATAATTACCAGCCTCTAATTATCTATTTTAGTTCGAAAGAAATTTCTATCACTACAGAGGTTGGCATTGCAACTAGCGCATAAATCCCCAAAGAGACCAATGTGTTCCAAACAGCCACAAACAACTGTCTCATGAAACAGAGTGAGCAAATTGCGAGCGGCTGGTGGTAGACAACCAGCAGTAAGCTCACCATCGAAGGCCAGTCAGCTTAACAAAGAAATGATCAAAGGGGAGAAATACCATTATCCTTGGAATTGATTGCTACGGTCATAGCCTTTGGAGGACAAGTGGCCAGGGTATAGCATAGCCATTTCCAGCCCTTGCTTTCAAAGTTCTTGGATGAAGAATATGAAGGGACTGAGCATAAACCATTTACCTAAGAATTGTTTAAAATTGGCATAGAAATGATTACTTAAGTTTATTTTTTGTATGATCAAAAAGACCAGTTGGAATAGCAAAATTGTAGCTAAGGTGGCAGAGAATACTCTTGTGGGAAAAAAAAAAAAGGGGGAAAATCAACAAATAGTCAGTAACAGATGTGTCCCAGATGGATCAGGGTGACACTTAGTGCATTGGAAGCAGTAAATGTATTTATCTCTTAGTGAAGCAAAACTAGAATTAGGGACTATAAACGACAGCTAATAGAAAAACATGGATGCATAGACACTGACTATTTTTATTCATATCTCTAATACTCCATGCTTTATGAATAGTTACAATTTTTAAATATCAAGGAAAGGATTCAAGCTTTCTGTAGTGCACGCAGGACAATACCTACCCTATGTATTTTGTTCCATGTGATATAAATCACTGATATTAAGACAGAAAAAAATGCATGTACAGTGTGCTGAGATTTCTGTCTGTGCTTGTGGCAAGTGACATTCATATATTCTGAAATTTGCTTGATGCCCAAGGTCACAAATGGGATCCTTTTCCTTCTGTTTCTTTAGTAGATGGTGTGCTGTGTGACTAATCTTCATTAGTTTTGTGATATTCACCATCACTTCTGAAACATTCCAGCCTGAGTGCTCTTGCTTTAGAGTAGACTAAAACCAATATTTTGAGGTTTGTAGTGGTTTGGGATTTTATGCATCTGAAGGGGAAATATCCAAAGATATGTATCTCTGCATAGGAAGATAAAGAGCCATGTTGCTCCTTAAATGCTCAGCTCTCATTGGCTGCTTTTTAAAAAACGTGATTATGGTGGATCTACAACAATGTGTATATGGGTCGGTGTTTATATAATGTGTGGCTACCTGCACTAATCCTAAGCAGCTCAAAGTCCATAAGTTCTCTGGAGTTTACATGAGTTCTAAATGAGAAGACTATTGAATTTTTTTAAGTCATCTTCAGTTGATTGCTTACAAAACTCAGGGAATTAAGAAATAAGCATTTGGTGTTAAATATGTTGAAATACTGGCTAATTTCATCAAGAGCTGGATTAAAAAAGATGAAATCTGGGCAGTTTAATGGTAACAGAAAGCTACCCTCATGTGGGCAATGCTGGCTTATTTGAAAAGCCCATAAAGGGTTTCTACATGGACCATACAAAAGGGATACTTTCTCTTTAATAGCCATCTGTACAGGAGAGATGAGAAGTGGGCCAGGTCATCTCTCCTCAGCTGTCATGATATTAACGTAGGTAATGGAGCAAGCTCGGCATTCTGCTGGGTGTTGTTTTTCATAGATGTTCATCGATTTACACAGATAATTCTATTTATTTCTTCGAGTTGGTCCAAGTGAGCCCGGCAGAATAACAAACACCAAAGCATTTCAAATGACTTTATCTTTGTTTGCCACGTAACTTTTGTCTAAAAAAATGGTGTCACACCTACTGTGCAGATGGCGGCATGATTTGTAAACCAGCCAAAACATTTAAACAAATGTGTGATCTGGGGATAGATTTAAATAAAGGATAAAAAGGAGTGTGGGCCACAAATTCTAATAATCAGATGATTTTAAGTTGTGTGCAGTGTGGAGTGATGGTCACAGTAATGGCAAAGAAAGCTTGCCAGTGACAGCAAGGTGCCTCACAGCTCTCCACACGGCGCCTGTGGCCCGGCAGGCCTCAGTTTGAGAACCGCACATTTGCCGTACAGCTGGCAGCTCTGTATGGGGACATCAGATAAAACTTATGTAAAATGAAGTGTTATTGCTTCGTATGAAATCGTTCAGAGAGGGAATCCGCAGACAGTAACTGAAAACAGAATTCATGGTACCAATGAAGCAGACTGTAAATATGAAGAGGGTTTAATTATCTGCGCAATTTAACAAAAATTCAAGATATATTCAGAAAGGACATACACAGGCATAAATAGAACGCTGCTACACCGTTGAACAAGTGCAAAGTGGGGACACAGGAAATGACCAAGCTTCTCTATACCATCAGCCTTCCTAAAAAAAAAAGACAGTTTAATATAAAATCAAAAAGACCTTAAAAAAAAATCTTTTTGGAATAAGATCCAGTTTCCAAGAGCTCATCTTGATTCTTTGGATTCTTATTTCTGAAGCCACTTTTCAAGAAATCTTTGAGACCTCTCTCTTATGTCAATGTTAAGCTATTAAAAGACACATCAGAACGTTAACCCTTGTTTTGTGTTGTAGCCTGTGTCTAGCAGCATTAATTTACAAGAGTGAAAAATACTGGTGGTTACTGGAGTTTCTAATGTACAAGCCCTTAAGAAAGGCGTCTCAGACATTTCTTGTCATGTTCATTTTCCCTGAGGCTGGGGGTCTTCACTGAGCCACCGACAGATCTAGTTTCTTGTTCCTTTTTAGAACACATGGTCCTAAAAGAGACCTCCTAAGAATGTTGTTCCCAAGCAGAATTATGGAGATGCCAGCCTGCCTTCCTAGCCTCTGTACAGAGACACCGGGCAGGGTCTGTGCCAGATGGAAGGTTCTGTGTAACTGGCTGAGACATGCTGGTGGGGCTCCTGGCTCTGGTTTTGTCCTCTCCTTTGACTTCCCTGGAGGCTCAAGTGGTAAAGAATCTCCCTGCGATGCAGAAGTCCCAGGCTCGATCCCTGGGTCGGGAAGATCCCCTGGAGAAGGGAATGGCAACCCGCTCCAGTATTCTTGCCTGGGAAATCCCATGGACAGAGGAGCCTGGCGGGCGACAGTCCATGGGGTCACAAAGAGTCAGACACGACCGAGTGACTAACACACTTTGACTTGCTGGAGAATATGCCACAAGGCATACCCGTCCACTCGCCATTAGATATGTTGATTATCAAATAGGGGTGATTGTCTGCTTCTGCATGAAGTTTGCAAAACATTTCTGAATGGAGGGTGGGTAAAGTCATCCACCAAAGATAAATAGAGGGATCCTACATACACACACTCACACACACACACAGGCCCAGATAAGCATAGGCATTGTGACCTAATTCCGCAGGATCGGTTCAGACGCATAAAGAGAGAAGGTGGCTGATGACCTGTTTCCATAGGTGATTTCCTGGTCGCAGGGCCATTCCTAGCAAGTAAAACAAAGGAATGTGGAGAGTGGGTGTTGAACTTCAGTGGCTCATATTGTTGCATTTGGTGAGCTGATGAGCTTCCTAGGTCACCTTTAGAATTATGCCTATGACAGCAGCAGCTACCTGCCAAGATTGCAAGGTATCTCACAGCTCTCAGAATGGCGCCTGTGGCCCGGTAGGCCTCAGTTGGAGGGTACACATTTGCTGTACAGCTGGCGGCTCTGTATGGGGCAGCCGTGTGGGCTGTTAGGGAGCTGGAAAGGAGACAAGCATGAAATTTCTTCTAACCCCAACTCTGTTTTTCTGTACTGTTGGCTGCTTCTCAGTTCCTTGACAAAAAAAAAAAAAAAAAGAAAAGCAATCAGGCACCCTTTAATCCGCCTGTGATTACCACTGGTATAAAAAGAGAAGCATAATGAGGAAAAATGCCTCGTTTTGTTGCCTTCAAAAGCCAACAAATTGGAGTTAACTTGACAGGAAGTGGCTTAATAATTAGATTATTTATTTATTCCTGACACATATCCCCCTGTTACTAGTCTCAGGAGACCCTGTAGATGGTACGATTTTCAAGCTGCCATTACTTCGCTGTCTTCTGTGAACAAAGAAGCTACTGTCTATCAGTCAATTAAATGCACTCTTTAAGCGGAGGCTGCGAAGTCCTCAATGGAGAGAGCCCTGGGACGCTGTGGCTGATGATTCTTTTCTCTGTACTGTACATCACACTCAACTACAGTCCCCACAGAGATGGAATAAAGTCAGGCATTAAAATATCACTTGTTGATTTGTTTGCTAATGAAGAGCCATTGAAATGTTTGTGTATTTCTATGGCAAAATTGTTGATAAAAGGGCCGACTTGCCTGTGTATCTTAGTTCATCCGCCGTGAGTGCTTATTTAAGAACTATTCAAATTAAATTCAACCCACAACAGAAGTAAAAAGAAAACTCTGAGATAATAGGAGTTTTCTTACGATGTTCATCACGTCCAGTGACTCAAGGCAGGGAAAATGAAGAGATGGCATTATTTTAGTCCCTGATTGATGTTGCATTCAGCCAAACACCTTATCTTCTCTGATGTAAAAATGTGTAAATCTTTTTTTCAGAGAATCTGGGAGCCATAGTTTTACGTAGGAAAAGATATGAGAATCTGTTTGTGAGAATAATGTCCTGAGAAAAATTTTTAAAGATTAATGGCGTTTTGGTAGCCATTTCTCTAAGTGAAATAGGTGCAGAAGTTTTTCTGGGAAGCTTAGTAGGGGGTTTTATAACCACTGACTTCCATTCTCTCTATGGTCCTCCTCCTGTTTTCTTTCTTCTTCTTTTTTTTTTTTTTTCTATTTTCTTTTCTCAGTATTACTTTATTTCCATTTACGTGGTGGTGACTTTTCGATCACTGCTTAGTCAAGGTTTTTAATCCTGCAATATATTCATCACCTTCTTACTACTTCCTGTTTACAATGTACAAAGCATGCCTTTGCTAGACCTCTCAGGCTCCCATTAATTGGTTTTATTTTAAGAGTACATCTGTTGTTAGCTAGGAGGGCTCAAGGTCTGCCTAGGCTGAAAGACTCAGACAATATTATGACAGCTCTCTGCTGAAATATTTAGCCATGGCTCTGCCATTGAAAGGAATAAATTTGGAACTGAAACCAAAGCCAGTGAGCACTGGAAATTGTCCCCACTTCTTCCCATCAGGCTTCATAACTGTAATCAAGGCTTGAGCTGTAGTTTTCATGATTACCTGTCAACAGGCTGTGAAGAATTAATTCAAGCTACCATCAGATGGCCGTATTCCTTATTTCTACCTTGTTATTCCAAGTCATTTTGTTAGAAAAAGCTTAGATACTCGGAGGTGTTCTGTAATAGAAAATGAATTCGAAACCCTTTCATTAATTGGTGATTAATATATTTCAGGATTAGTTTAAGCAGGGCCCTACCTCCTGCCCAGTCAAGTATGTTCTGGTTAATATCCAATTATCTGCACCTTCGTAGTTATTATGTCTTAATATTTCGGATATGATAACCAGAAACTTGAGAGTCATGCTAATGAGGAGCATAGAACAAGAATTAACCAATGACATACTCAATGATCCTTGGTGAGGAAAGAATCTCTTTTCTTCCCCTTAACACATTGCTTCGGCATCTTCTGAGCACTGGCTGAAAACTAAGACCTTCAGCTGAAGCAGGCCAGAATGGGAAAAGCCAGTCATGTTCTCCTTTTAAATAACAGTAACCTGAACGCGCAGTGCTGAAGTTCCCCTAAGAGCACGGTTTAAGCTCATTTCATGGAGAATCAGAATAGGAAACAGAAGGCTGGTTTCTCTTTCCCAAACAGGAAACATCACATCCTTTATCTTTTCCTTTTAACAGAGCCACAAGTTGTTACCTCTTCAAAGGATGTTTTAATTCAGATTAATTTGAAATGCCTTTAATAGTTCACAAAGGAAACACCTTTCCCTGCTAACCTTTTATCCTCTTACCCCACCCTCCCCCCATATATCACCATGCTGTACACATGTTGCATCTCTATTTAATTTTTTTTGCAGGGAATTTCACTTTTGCCCAATATGACCTAGCTCCCCGAGCAGCGCCTGCTAGGGTGGCGTGTGCTGCTTCAAACCACACAGCTTTCAAAGAGTCCACATGGTACGTTGCCCCTTTATATGCTGTATTGTAATGAAGCCACATCAGTAAATTGCAGTGAAGGGTGATTGTTGCACGGGGATCACTACTACACCTCAGGGTCCATTTGCACCTGATTATTCTTTTTATTGTTATTATTACTTCCCATCTCCTTTACTCTCTTGCCAGTGAACTTGCTCTTGGCCACTGGTGCAACACAGAGGGGATCTTAAGGAACACTGCAGGCAGCATGTTTTTTCTCTTAGCCCATACCGATCACCGTTCAGTTCCAAACCCAGGTACCCTGGGTGGCTTGGTGGGACCTTATTGATGCCACTTTACCCTGTTGACCCTGTTCATAATGTTCCTCATCTTCATCTTCTTAGAAGACACATTTACTGTGAATAAAAGTGACCTATTTCTTTTCATACGTCTCATCTAGATGTTATAAATTTACCCTCAGGATGATCAATTCATTTGACCCTTCCCCCAGAAAGATTTAATAATTTACCAAGGGGGCTTATGCAGAATCACTGTTTAGGGAAAGATTGGTATTTTCTGTATCTTCTTGAACTTCCTTAAAACACAGAATAAAGTTATTATGAGTATTGTACATATTAGTATTATCTCTTTACAAAATAGGGGCTTCCCAGGTGGCTTAGTGGTAAAGAATCTGCCTCCCAATGCTGGAGACACAGGTTTGATCCCTGGGTCGGGAAGATCCCCTGGAGAGGGAAATGGCAACCTACTCCAGGATTCTTGCCTGGGAAATCCCATGGAGAGAGGAGCCTGGAGGGCTGCAGTACATGGGGTTGCAAAAGAGTCAGACATGACTGAGTAACTGAGCACACACATACTTTACAAAATAGCCTATTTCCTGACCCTGACCAACCACTGTCGCTCAGTAACTGATAAAAAATAGTGTGGATTTAAGTCAAAGATTCCGTGTTCTTATTAAACAGAGCTGTGAACAAGGTTTTAGCTTGAGAGTTATTCTTTGTAAATTTGGGGTGACAGTTTAACCCCTCTGCTGTCATAATTTTAGTACCTGTGTCCATTTGTTTTTCCAAATGGTTAGGGCAACTCTTGTTCTGGTTTTCTTTTTATAAGGCTGGGCTGCTGTGCAGCATTCAAACTAAAATGTAGAATTAGAGCTGACACACCTTCAACTGAACTATCAAGTCTTTTAAAATGGCTCAGCCAGTGACGCCAGGCCCGCGCTGTTCAAGTATACACCCTTCCGATTGCGGGCCAAGGGGCATTGATTTTGAGCTGTCATTTCTCATGCACATACTGTAGAATTGAAACTTAAACCTTAATCCACTCAGTAATGCAATTAATTTTTAATGTGCAGTAATACTAATTGAAATAGCCTGAATTTAGTAAGTCACCACAAGACATTCTCCAAAGCAAGACTCTCCACTGAGAACAGGGGAGGACAGACGATCACTGTTACAGGGTTTACAGGATAAAGGCTCACTCCTCAGACTCCAGTGGCAATGGGTGTTCTTTAGGCTATAGCATATCTATATGTGAATAGAAATATCTTTTCAGAGAGAATTCTTATTTTCTACCCACTGCAACAGGCTATAAAATTTCCAGTCAACTTTTTTTTTTTAAGGCATAGTTTTAGTTTAAAATATCTTAACAAGCTAAAGGCAAAAATTGTATTAACCTGTTTTTTAATGCAATTATGAGTAGTTGCAAATGAAATTACCTGCCAACAATGTCATAGTCAAAAGCATCGTTTCAGTGGACAATCTCATTATATGATGTGCATTTGAGATACTGTTTCCAGACTGGATGAATATATGTATTTGATCAGCTGTTTGTAAACCTATTGCCTTGTTTTGGTGTATGTATATTCCTGTGAATTGAAAATACCCCCTACTTTCTTTTATTTCCAACTGTGTTGCTTTGCACGCTCTTTCAAAATAGGCTTTTAAATGTTTTGTGAGGTTTCTTTTTTGCGAGGCCAGAGCAAAGCAAATTTTGTACAGTAAAACCAAATAGGTTTCCAGTCATTTCTCCTCTAAAAAGGCTCTCTAACCACATTTATCTGCTAGTAAATGAGGACTTTTTAAAATGCATCAGTTCTGCTGATGAATGGGCTTGCAGAGTGTTCAAAATGAGCAGAAGCATTAAGTTTTAGAAAAAAGGCAAGCACTGTATATCATGCTTTCATGGCTCTCACGTTATAGTATTTAATAAGCCAATAGTGCTGTTAAATATTTAGTAAAGGTTCCCTCATAACCCTGCCATCTATTCAAATGGGATTTGAAGACATTTTTGCAGCACGTAAGTAAAAATGATGTTACAGAACTTGAGGCAGTTGTAGCGTGGCGTATTATCTCTATGAAGTGTGGGTAACACGGTAAAAATGAGTTCAAGAGATTCACACTTACAAAAATACCTAAATCAGTTCACATTCTCTGGATTAACGGTTCGACCTTGCTTTCATTTTGTCACTGTTAAGTCAAAGTGCTGTTGGGATTATTTACGTAGAGTCTTAAAATGATATTATAGCATGTTTTTGAAACAGGAGGCTCTTACATTGTAATGATTTTGAGCCATTCCTAGTATCTCAGTCAAGCTTTATAATAGACATTTTTTCTTTTTCACTGAATAGAGGGAGAGAAAGAAAAAGAGATGAGGTAAACCAATTTATAGTTTGTTCAGAATATATTATGAAATCAGATTGGGGTATATAGTAAGTGAAGCCTCATAGCATCTGTTTTGGGTATGCTATGGCAAATTCCAAACATTAGAGAGATACCGTTGTACAACACTGATAAAATGCATAATGGATCATCTTTTTCCATTTTTCCTTATACTATTTGATGGTTATTATCCAAATAACAATAATTGCTCTCTTAATCTGGAATGGAAATTGGTTTCCAAGATCCTTAGTGAACATATTGCCAGTAAATACACTGCTGACATCATGACTGTCATCATGTTAGTGACTTAGAATTTACACGTAAACCTTTCAGCGCTTAAGAGTACTATTAGTTTTGAAAGTATAAAGATAAAGGCTGGTCGTTTGTCTTGTGTGTAACACATCTGGTTCTTCTAGGAGCCTGTTTGCTCAATTCTGATTTTCACCCTGTTTTATATGCAGCCAGTGACCACAGTATTCATTCAAACTGCACAGAGACTCATGTCATCTGTAAAGCATGGCTTACTGATCTTATTTGCTATTTGTATTCTCATAAGAAGAAACCTAGGATTCATGCGATTGGGGGAAATACATTTCTTTGTCGAATTATGTATATCACATGTACGTTCATAGCAAGAATTTCATAATGAAGGACGGATAAAGGAGACAGCTTTAGGTATACATGAAGCAGAAGGGAAGGAGAGTGATGCGGGGTTCATATATAGGTGTGTTTAATATGCAATGCTTGATGTATGTTGACCCCAGGTTACAAGACTAGAAAATCCCATTTTCCAGCTTGTTTCAAATGTGGTAAAAATGCTGCTTCAGTTGCTTTATGCTACTCACATTGGGAAAGGTGCTTATCCTGTGATAATTATCATCAAGGAATATTAATGCGTTCAGCATTTGTAACCCAAAAACTCATTATAGCTTAAGCTGTGCATCATCTGTGAAGAGAGAACTTTGCCAGAATTCGCTCTTCACAGGGGTTGCCTCCTGCTTGCTGCAGAGTGGTCAGACTACTGCAAGAGGTCACTTAGGCTATTTTTGAAAGCTGAAGTTTTGCAGTTTTTGAATCACTGCCTTCTGTCTAAAAAGCCTGATCGTTCTTGCCACAAAATGTCCTGCTTCTAAACGAAGCAGGAATTGCATACGGAAGTGCAATTAATAATAATAAAATAAAGAGATAACTAACTGTGTCTTGTTATGTTGAATCCAAGGGGGTGAGCACATAGATTCCATTCGAACAGAACTGAAGTACTGGTGTCTTGTCTTCTGTCGTTGAGCAAAGGGATTCATTTACCAGTTTCCTTAATGCAGGTGCCCTTGGGTTTCAGAAAGAATGTCCCCAATGGGGCTCCACTTCACAGCCCTCTGGCTGGAAATTGTGTAAATAAGACTGCAGGGTCAGCCTTCCGTTTTCAGCAGCAGTGTCCTTAATTAGTCTGTGACAGTCTTTCACATGAGCCTGCCCTGTTCCTGGGATTGTGTCTCACCCATCTAAGACATCTATCTGATACATACCTAGATGTTTCTATATATGCCTTTAAAATCATTTTGGGGGAATGCATACTGACATGCCAAGAAGGAGCATCTCTGGGTGTGTTGAGAATCCTGTAACTTAATCTGATCAAAAGATCTGGCTCCATGGCTCCCTTTTAAATGACAAGTGGTTCGTTTCAGAAGCACACTGGACCCTCAGCTGAGGTGGGCAGCTTGCTGAAAAGGAGCTGTGTGCCTGGGATATTTTTATGTGATTAAATCCCATTCTTTTTCTCCCACTGATCCATTGCTTGTCATTTCCCACAAGCAACACTGCTCAGGGCCGCATGGTATGGTTTGTGCTGGGCCAGGCAGAGAACACTAATACTCAGCGCTGTCTGGTTTTGCAGGACTGCTGTGTTTCTGAGGTCAAATTGTAAACCTGGCCTTGCTCCTGGGAGGACTAGAAAAATACGTTTCATAACTTTCCGTAGACCGATGCGGAGAGTGAGAGAGAAAACCGTGAAGCCCATAGGCTCAGTTTAGATGAGCTGTGAGGTTGGAATTCATCAAGCAGGCAAGCTTACTGTTGTTTAGGAAGCTTCCTTACCATGAGGGGTCAAGGCCGTGGGTGCCCAGCTGGTCATAGCTGCGGCACTGAGGGGCCAGGTAATCATTCAAATAGCCCAGCAGGCACAAACGCACGAGTTGATAATCTAGAGTAAACTTGCTGAAATAAAAACTTCCTTGTTAAAAATTACTTCCATGAAGGGTTACTGATAGAATGAGTACCTGAGTTCAGTGATGATATTGTATCCTTGTTCCCCTGGAGCCCATTTGTTTGTTTCTTGTTTTTGTTTGTTTGATTTTTGAATGGGACAGAATCTTCATTTTATACACTGGAGCCCTAATGCCACAAAATGAATGAATGTCCTGAACCAGAGACTTATTCTCAGTAGAGTTGGGCAGGGAGGCTGTCAGTCTAGCTGAGAGATGCAATGGTGGCCGATCTTCCGTGAGGATGTAAACTTAATAATCTTTATGAATTTTGAGTGACTCATAACTCTACTTCCTCACCCAAAGAAGCATTATGAAAAGATTGCTTCTAAATCCTTTAGACATTCTCTGCACTTGTGATAGATACCATTCTCTTTACCTCGAGGCGTTGGAAATGAATGTGGTGTGTTTTTTTTGTTTTTGTTTTTTTTTTTTTTTTTGCAAGAGATAAAAACGTATACTTTAGAAGGAGCAAATTGCATTTTCATGTTTAAGTTCATTCTTTGCACTTGATATGGTCTGATCCAAATGTGAAGAATTGCTTTTGAGATTATTTTTGTGTCTGCTGCACCCTAGGATCCTCGCATTATTATGCTGAAGTGCACTATCACATGGGATAAATGGGGTGTTGGAAACCTGGCAATATCATGAGGTTGCATTCTCTGGCCAGGCTCTTTTGGTTAGCTGTAACTTCTTCAGTTATTGAAACAGCTTTAATTTACCTTAATAACAACACAGTAAAATTGTATACAAGTATGTGTGTCTTTTATGAAAAAATGACCATCTTCCAAGTTGAATCGGTTTGTTTAGAGGCAAAAATAGCTTGTTATCTCTTAGAAAAAAAGGTAATTTTAACATTCTTTAAAGGTCTGTTTTACCTAATCTGTGCCTTGAAGTATCACGTTATGTTACAAATTAAAATTTAAAGCCTGTTCATTGCAAAGTTCTTAAATTGTAGGGCTGATTTCTGAATTCTAATTCAAATTTTCTGTCAGTAACTAGAGTTTTCTAATTCTTAGTGGCCTTTCTTCAAAAGCAGTTTGTGTACTTTGTGTATTTAAGTTTGTGTGTGTGTGTGTGCACGCGTACACACGCATACATATCTGTATGTAGAATTACTGCCAGCTCTCTTCACCAAAGACCTACGGGTGCACCACTCCCTGTCTTGTGTTTAACATGTTTCCAGCAGCTTGGAGAGATGGTATAAAAGTGAAATGAAAACCATGGAGCTTATATTGGAGTCTGATGTTTGAAAGAGAGATATTGGAAAAGGATGTTTTTTGGCTTGGCTCCCTTTTTAGATGTAATTGCTGCTTCATTAGGACTTGGAAGAGTTTCCTGTGGTTAAATTTAATCAAATGGCTCAGAATAACAAACTTGTACGCTCAAAATTCCAAGATAGCTCTGTGCACAAAATAGGACTTTCCTAAATTTAAAACACACACACACACATATATACACAAACACATGCACACGAACACACACACATATCACTACCAACATCAGCAACTGTCTTGTGAAGTGCTGTGTGGTATAATCTCAAACAAAATCCCTACTGCCTGTGGGTAAAGGATTAACAATTGATCACATACAGAGGTGTAACTCATAAGAAATACACTCCAGAGGGTCTGGGGTCTATTTGGAGCAAGAAACAAAGCTTAAACATACATGTTGTGTCCTTAACTGCACTAAACATTGCTCTTGAATAGATTTTGATCATTTTTTCTTCAGGCTGTGATGTGAGGTTGTGTCATTCTTCCCATTATACAGATGAGGGCATCAAGGCTTGAGCATCAGGCCACCAAACACAGGGCCACTTAGTGTGCACAGTATGAGATAGACTCACATTTTCTTGATGTCTCTACGTCACTTTCAGGCGATGCAATAGTAATCTCTCCCCACATTTACAAGTTGTCCAATTTGTGAGCCTTGGCTGAAGCGTTCTTAGTGATTTCTTTGCAATCATTGCATCAAAGTCTGACACTGATGCCATTTTCTAGGCAATAACTTTGTTTTCAATGAAATTTTAAGTTATAAGCAGTAACTTAGGAATTAGCCCGGTTATTCCTTTTTTTTCTTTTTTTTTTTTACACTTCCTTAATCTAAACTGCTTTGAAAGAGATAAGCGTATTTCTGCCTTACAATTCTTTGGAAACTATGGGAAATAGGTAATGAAATGACAACAGTGGATAAGTTCAGTGTAAAGCAACATGAATACAAGACATGCTAACCTAGGAAAGTGCAGCCTAGGAAGGCTTGTGGTTCTGCAGAATAGCAAGTGGTTATGTTCATATCTCTTTGAACAGTGAATGAGTCTGTAGATTTAAAGAATGATAGCTTTGCTCTGAATGATGCTTGGGGTCCAGAATAGTGTCTGAGAACACACATGTGTTGCAGACATAGCCTAAAAGCACAAGTTGTCTAGTTCTTTTCAGAAATGGGAAGTTACCTGGAAAACCCCAGCATTCTAGAAGACTCTTTCTATAGGTGTCTATACATGAATCCACTCTAAGAAGATTGTAATGGGAATCATGTAGTCACTGCACATTTATTTAAACATGCAAAAGCCACGCACATAACTGTATGCAGCATGACAGTACAATTTATGATGTTTATCACAGTTGCTATTTTCAAATAGGCTTTTGAACCAATGATATTACTTATTAAATGCCAAA